>NC_030425.2:17772500-17837500 GCF_001660625.3 Ictalurus punctatus
CAAAAAACAGTCCAATTCTGCCTTAAAAGCATTTGGCACTTCTATTTGATAAGTAAGGAATAACACACTCCAGACCATGCTGTTATTCGAAAATAATGAATGCCAGAAGTGTATTATTTTTGTATAACATCATGGTCTGGAGTGTGTTATTTACCTTATACCACAGCGATTTGCTGTATTAATGATCGGCATGTCATGTATCTTAATGGTTTATCGTCATATCTAATGTTGCAGAACGTCCGAGAGACAATTTAGTTCCAGTTCTCTCCCATGTTATAGCAGCTATAACCAATCATTCTTTCACCAGCCTCTCTCTTTCTGTCTCTCTCTGTCTGTATGTCTGTCTTTCTCTCTCTGTCCCTGTGTCCCCCCCCCCCCCCTCTCTCTCTCAAACAACACTGCCTGTCTTTTTACTGAGAAACTGTCCTGAAGACTTTCCTGAGCTGGGAAACTTTGACTGTTACTACGTACTTAAAACTGAGATTCCTTCCATAAATGTTAAATAAATGTCTCGTAAACACATCACTGCATCAACACTTATACTGTACATTTTACTTTCTTTTTTACATCTGTTTATTAAAAGTCTTAGATTATGTCTGCCATACAAGTCCCTGTGAATGAACTGTTACTATAGAAACAATAACATATTAGAGTGAGCATATTAATATAAACCTATCATTCATGTTACAGTTGGAACTACTGTCTGCTGTAATAGAAAAATAATGCACACCTTCTGACCAATCAGATTCAAGAATTCAGTTGTGGTGTGGTATACTGCATATGTAAGCTTTATGAATATCACCTGATATTCAACTAATTACATTATAATAGTCGTTTTAGTAAACATGATCAGATAAAGAAAACAGGATAGAACATAGTTTTTATCTATTTAAATGTACATTTAAAGTTTCTGAACGTTAATATACAACATTTTTTCTCTTGAAGTTAATAAGACAAAAACACAGAAAAAAAGATATCTTAAATACAAATTTTATATTGTATGTTATGTCTCTTCTCATTTTAGTAAAAGTGGCTGGACTGGATAGAGAAAACAGGATAAAAAATGTGCTGGACATTGTGTATAAATTTTTTATATGTGTGTAAATATTTGTTTAAGACAACGTGTTGAGGCCCTAAACCCTGCCTCAAGTCTCCCCAGTGAAAAACTAAAGCGTGTGCATGGTGCAATGGGGGCTAATAGGGTTAACTGTCATGTAAAAAGCAGTGAAGTCGAGTCCCAGAGGGCCGACTCGAGCCCATATGGCATTTATTCCTCGAGGCCGTGACCCACAAGGGGGCTGAGAACAAGGTGCATCTTCTCCGACTAATTAATTTAGTATTATAGCACCTGTTTGGGAGCAGATAGTGGCGCAGAGCGAGGGGTTCCCCAGACACAGCGGCGGGGTCGGCTGGTAAAAAACGGGCTTTGAGCTGATTATATTAAGCTGATGCTTTGATCATCTGGAAGGCGTTAAAATGGAAATATGTTTTTTTCTCTTGCTTGCATGCCAGAGAAGAGAGGGAGAGAAAGAGAGAGAGAGAGAGAAGAAGGAGGAGGAAGAGGAGGGTTGATTAGATTGGACTATGGATTCACACGGCATCTCAATTCTTAAATCTCAAGCATTTAAATCTGCACCATTAAACACTTTCTTTCCCACTTCTTTATATTACATAAACAATAATCAATTACACAGTATATTGTGATATTAGACATATTGTTATCATACACACTGCAGATTATCACTAACTCTGTACTCCAGTTTGTAAAAGTAAAATTTAAAAGGAGCACTATTGATGATTAATCAGATTTCTTATATGAGCATTTATCACCTATATACAAATGTTACATTGTTTGGCTAAAAAAACACAACCCCTAATAATTGAGAAAAAATATCTAAAATAGTTACTTAACAAACGTATAAATATAAATAATATAAATAAACATTGGTGAGTGTGTAAACAAATTTATTGATGAATAAAATAACATTTCTTATGTGATTTATTATTTGCTGTATTTAATTGAGTGCATGTGAAATGTCCAAATATCCATCCCCACAAAAAAAGTACATTGGACAAATTATTTAAGAGATAAATTCATGGACCTGGCAACCCGGTTTATGAGAATTTCTAATTTAAGCACATCATCCACAAATGTAATTCTTTTAAAATAACACACCACATGTTCAGCCAATCACATTGCATTTAAGTCATTAATAACAAGTTTACCAATTTGCTCTCTCATTTAGGCAGTGATATTATACTAACATTACTGATATTTTATTTTATATTTTTATATATATATATATATATATATATATATATATATATATATATATATATATATATATATATATATACATACACACACACACACACACACACACGCAAGTAATATTGTTGTCACTACAAACACATGACATATGTTTTCTAATAACCCCAAAATAGTTTATACCTATCTGCTTTCCTTTTTTACATATCTGTGTGTGTAGTCATTGCTATGGTTAAGTTTTCTGGAGGAAGGTAATGACATTTATTTAACATTTCCCTCATTTTTTGTGCAGTATGATGAAGTATGATGTGTTGTACAAAAACTGTAATTGTTGTAAAGTTGCGACGGTATAAGAGGTATAAAACACTTCAGGATGTGCTGTTAGAGGATAATGGAAATATCTTTGTGGTAGTAACAGTAAGTCCATTTCCTATAACAACATAACATGGACATCTTGATTCATTGACACTTTCAGGTGTCAGTAATCAATCTGAAAACAATGTGATGCTCAATAAACCGTAATAAGCCTTTATAATAATCTGAACCAAGCTCGCATTGTCTGTTTTTCTTCGCTTTCCTCTTCCTGTCACGCCAGCTTGTAACATACCCTCCTCCCATTACATGCTAATATGCTAACAAATATTGGTCAAATAAGCAAGCGGCTGTAAATGGTGGAGTTTGGTGATGCGGAAAGTGTGTGTGTCAGAGTGGGTGTGGGGGGTGTAGAGGCGGGGGTGAAGATGAAATGAAGCATCGATGATGGAATAATAAGCAGTGAAACGGGAGCCGAGCTCCAAACACACACACCGCTCAGCCTGTAAATAGATCAGAGGATAGGCTAATCTCACCTTCACTCACTCACTTAATTCCTTTCCAGTCCAGTGCATCTGACAGATTAGCATAATTTATCAGCCGTGAAACAGTTAAAAATATATATAACTAGATATAAAAATTATAAAACAACGTACAGAATTAGATTAGAAATGGCTTCTCTAAAAAAAAAAAAAAAACATGTCAGAGTGACTATTAAATGATTAGCAGTGTTTAATATAGCATTAGTGATTATGCATATATATGTATCTCTGCATGATATTTCTGCTCCATGTTTACCTCAGCCTGGTTATAACATCATCTCGTGAACATGAGACAACACAGTTTCAGCTAAAACAAATATGTACACAGTGGCACTGCCTTCAGCTTTCAGCACCTCTGTTTAAACATGTTAACCCTTTATAGAGCAGTTTTGACATTTAATATTTATATATTCTCATTATTTTTAATAACAAACTGAGGATTAGAATTCTTCTAAAGATGTGGATCTACTTTGTAATATAATTGTTTTTGTTAAATGAGAAACTAAATAAATGACAAATATATATGTTGATGAGAAGGGTATGTCTTTGAATGGGTCAGAGGGGTGTGTATTTGAGTGGGATAGGTGGGTATGTCCTTTTATTTGGAGATATTGTTGTGTATTTGAGTGGGACATTTGGGTGTGTCCTTTTATTTGGAGATATGGCTGTGTATTTGAGTGGGAAAGGTGGGTGTCTCTATAAGTGGGACAGATTGGTGTTTCTTTCAATGGGACAGTTGGGTGTGTCTATATGGGCTTGTTTTTGAGTGTGACAGGTGGGTGTGTCCTTTTATTTGGATATATAGCAGTGTATTTGAATGGGACATGTGGGCATATCTTTGAGTGAGACAGGTGGGTGTGTCCTTTTATTTGGAGATATGGCTATGTATTTGAGTGGGACAGGTGGGATTGTTTTAAAGTGAAACTAGTGGATGAGTCTATAATGGAGCAGATGGGTGTTTCTATAAAGGGGACAGCTGGGTGTGTCTATAAGTGGGGTAGGTGGGTGTGTCTTTGAGTGGGACATGTGGGTGTGTCCTTTTATATGGACATAGGGCTGTGTATTTGAGTGGGACAGGTGGGCGTGTTTTAAAGTGAAACTGGTGGATGTGTCTATAAGTGGGACAAATCGGTGTGTCCTTTTATTTGGAGATATGGCTGTGTCTTTGAGTGGGACAGCTGGGTGTGCCTATAAGTGGGACAGATGGGTGTTTCTTTAAAGAGGACAGCTGCGTGTGTCTATAAATGGGGCAGGTGGGTGTCTCTTTGTGTGGGACAGATGGGTGTGTCCTTTTATTTGGAAATATGGCTGTGTATTTGAGTGGGACAGGTGGGCATGTCTTTGATTGGGGCAGGTGGGTGTGTCCTTTTATTTGGAGATATGGCTGTGTATTTGATTGGGACAGATGGGCGTGTCTTTGAGTGGGACAGGTGGGTGTGTTCTTTTATTTTGAGATATGGATGTGTATTTGAGTGGGACAGGTGAGCGTGTTTTAAAGTGAAACTGGCGGATGTGTCTTTGAGTGGGACAGGTAGACATGTCTATAAGTATTTATATTTTGCTTATTTATCCTGGTTCTAACTTTGTTTATATCCTCGACTCTGTATATCTGCCTTGCCTGTTTTGCACTGTATGCCTGCTCAATTGACCTCTGCCTGTTTTCGTTACTGATCTCTGCCTGCTCCTTTGGATTGTTGTACTCGATTAAATACATACCTGCACTTGCTTCCATCTGTGCCTCCATTACGTGACAGATTACTTCACCACAACATGGAAGCAGCAGGTGCAGTGGACTGGCTTCAAGCTGTCGACGCTTATGGACTGCTCATGGGAGAACACCACCAGCAGCTCATCCACCTGACCAAACAGGTCACTTGCATCTCCCAAAGCATGCGGATGGCCATGCAGAAGCACATTACAAGCGCCCGAGAATTACGGCAGTGATCTGGCACGATGCAAGGGATTTCTCCTGCAATGCTCTTTATTCTTCACCAGCTATGTGGCTATGCTCGAGGCATGCAAAATCACCCACTTTCTAGGACTGTTGACCAGTAAGGCTCTCACATTGGTGACGGCAGTATGGGTGTGAGGCGGTGAGCCCATATCTTCATATGAACAGTTTACAAGACACAGCTCAATGGTTCAACATCCCCGTTCATGGCCTACTTCAACCATGAAAGATTCAAGCCATAGAAGGAGCTCCCATTAGAGGAGGGATTATTTCATACTGTACAGAGCCTCTCTCCCTTCAAATCGGCGCACTCCATAAGGAAAACATCACAGTTTCGGCCCAACATCGCGTCATCCAAGGACTCCCCTGGCTGGACCAACATAACCCCACAATCTCCTGGACAGACAGACAGATCACACGCTGGTATCCATATTGTCAAGCACATTGTTTCCAAGGTGCCATTATCCATCTTGCTACAACCACCATTGAAAGTCCAGCTCAACTTACCCCAGTCCACATTCTGCCCGAATATCAGGACCTCCAGGAAGTATTTAGCAAAGAAAAGGCCAGCGGGTTACCACCACACCGCCCCTATGACTGTGCCATTGACCTGCACTCCAACAGGGATACATCAGACCCTCCATGTCTCCTGCGTCAGCTGGGTTCTTCTTTGTGGAGAACAAGGGAGGCAGACTCAGGCCATACATGGATTACGGGGGCCTCACCCAATGTTCAATCAAGTACCAATACCCTTTACCACTGGTTCCGACAGTCCTGGAACAGCTCAGGTCAGCCAAAGTGTTCACAAAGCTGGATCTTTGCAGTGCATATAACCTGCTTGGTATCTGAGAAGGGCACGGGGGGAAGACAGCCTTCAGTATCACATCTGGCCACTATAAGTACTTAGTGATACCGTATGGGCTCCCCAGCACCCCCTCAGAATTCAAGTGTCTCATCAATGATGTCCTAAGGGACCTGTTGGGAAGAAGTGTGATCACCTACATTGATGACATCTTAGTATACTCTAACTCCCTCGAAGAACACATCTGCCATGTTCGCCAGGTGCTGCAAAGACGTCTCCAGCACAATCTCTACATCAAAGCAGAAAAGTGTGATTTCCACCAATTCACCATCTCATTTCTGGGCTATACCATCATCCAGGAGGGCGTCACCATGGACCAAGACAAAGTGAAGGTGGTGTTGGTGGCCTATTCCCCACACAGTTAAGAAGATGCAATGTTTTCTGGGTTTTGCTAATTTTTACAGGCATTTCATAAGAGGATTTAGCTCCATAGCATACCCTTTTACGTCCCTGCATAGGAGCAAACCCAGATGTCTGCCATGGAACCCTGCCACTGAAGCCACATTCAAACAACTTAAACAAGCTGTCACCACAGCTCCCCTTCTGAAACACCCAGATCCCACCAAGCCCTTCACTGTGGAGGTAGATGCATCAGAAACTGGAATAGGGGCTATTCTATTGCATAGGTTCTGAGACAAACCTGAACTTCACCCAGTGGCCTTCTTTTCCAGGAAGCGGTCATCAGCAGAACAGAACTATGATATGGGAAACAGGGAACTCTTGGTGATCAAATTAGCCCTTGATGAGTAGTGACACTGGCTGGCAAGAGCGGCGAACCCATTCATCATCTTCCCAGATCATAGGAACCTCAAATATCTCCGCACTGCCAAGCGTCTGGCACTCCATCAAACCTGCTGGTCTCTGTTCTTCTCTCAGTTCCAATTCTCTCTGTCTTATAGACCAAGGTCTAAGAATATTAAGGCTGATTCACTTTCCTGCTTACACCACCCAGAAACAACAGAGAACCTCAGTGAGTTCATTATACTACCCACATGTATCCTCAGCTCCATCGAGTAGCAATTAGATCAAACCTTGGCATGAATACCAAGACCACAGATCCCAGCTGCCTGTCCTCCTTGGACACAGTTTGTGCCTGAGCAGCACCGGCTGGATCTCATGGGCCCACATGGCAGTTGCCAAAGACCACCTAGGCACACAACACACCTGCCATCTCATACACAAGAAGTACTGGTGGCCCAACATGCTTTGGGATGTGCATAGGGTGGTATTGTCCTGTTCCACATGCACCCAGTCTAAGGTTTCTCGAACATTGCCAGTGGGCAAACTCAACCCTCTGTCCATTCCTGGACGTCCTTGGTCACACATCTCCGTGGACTTCATCACCAACCTGCAAGAGTCACAGGGAAACACCACCATCTTGGTGGTTGCTTACCAGTTCTCCAAGTCACTACATCTCATCCTACGAGTACCTATCCCATCAGCCTTCACCACAGCAGAGTTACAGTTCCAAAATGTGTTCTGGTATTTTGGGATCCCAGAGGAGATCATCAGTGATCAGGGACCACAATTCACGTCACGAGTATGGTCCAGCTTCATGAGCAAAATGGGCACCACTATCAATCTGACCACAGGGTACCATCTACAAGCCAATGGCCAAGTAGAGTGGGCAAACCAAGAGGTCTGGCAGTTCCTCCAAACATACTGTGCAGCTAACCCAGAGGAATAGTCCAGATTCATCTTCTGGGTCGAATTCCTACAGAATTTCCTATGTCACTTAGCTACACAACTCACTCCATTCCAGTGTGTCTTGGGCTACCAGCCACTTCTGTTCCCTTGGTACACCAGCATCACAGACTCCCCAGCTGTCAATCAGTGGGTTCCAGTAGAGCAAACAAGTCTGGGAGAGTACACACCAATGCCTTAAACAAGCAACCTGCATCTACAAACAGAAAGCTGATCCTCATTGCAGTGAGCATCCACATTACCAACCCGGTGACAGAGTCTGGCTTTCAACTAAAGACCTCAGACAATTACAAACCTGCAAGAAACTCAGTCCATGATACATCGGCCCATTCAAGATCATTAAGCAAATCAACATACAGGTTGGAGTTCGCACTGCCGCATCACACCATCATTCCACATTTTCAGACTTAAGCCAGTCAAACCCGTTCCCTTGGCCATGGACTTATCACTAAACACCCCTCCTGCCCCACTGGTCAACCAGCATACCTCATGAAAAGCATTGTAAACTCCCGCTGCAGGAGGGGTAAGCTACAATACTTAGTTGAGTGGGAGGGACATGGGCCTGAGGAACAATTGTGGGTTCCTGCTCAGGACATCCTAGCCCCAACCTCTGCAAAGAATTCCATGCCCAACACCCAGAATGTCCAGGACCATGACCTCGGGGTAGGCACAGAAAGAACTGTGCTCCTCGAGTGAGCCCTTCCAGGGGCCAGCGACTCCATTTCCCAGAATGCACCACCAACTACAAACATGGCCAAAGACGACTACACTTCCTACACACACACACACACACACACACACGCACACACACACACACACACACACACACACACACACACACATTTTCACATTTCCTACACTTTCCTACACTTCCTACACACACACATTTTCCATTTTCCACGGAGTTTTAATCACACACACCTGTTTCCAATCTCACACACACTCACTCCACACTATAAAAGAGACTGTTTAACCACTATGTCTTTGCAAAGTAAACAGTCAGTTGACTTGTCTCTGTCGTTATCCAAGCCTTTATATCATGTTTGTTTGTCCTGGTTTATATCCTCAACTCTGCATATCTGCACTAACTATAGCTATTTGCCTGATCGACTGACCTCTGTCTGTTTTCGTTACTGATCTCTGGATGTTCCTTTGGATTGTTGTACCTGATTAAATAATGATACCTGCACTTGGTTCTGTCTGTGTCTCCATTATGTGACAAATAAGTTCCTGTCATGACACATACTGTATAATTATACACTGATATATTGATTCATATTGGCTTATTTAATAAGCGGAACATTAGATAAATGGGAAATGTTCATAGGGCGCACGGTGGCTTAGTGGTTAGCACGTTTGACTCACACCTCCAGGGTCGGGGGTTAGATTCCCGCGGCTCTGTGTGTGCGGAGTTTGCATGTTTTCCCTGTGCTGCAGGGGTTTCCTCCCCCAGTCTAAAGACATGCATGGTAGGTTGATTGGCATGTCTAAAGTGTCCATAGAGTATGAATGAGTGTGTGTGTGATTATGTGCCCTGTGATGGATTGGCACCCTATCCAGGATGTACCCCACCTTGTGCCCGATGCTCCTTGGGATAGGCTCCAGGTTCCCCGTGACCCTGAAAAGGATAAGCGGTATAGAAGATGGATGGATGGAAATGTTCATACTAGTCCATATTAGGCAGAAGGACACATACAAGTGTGTGTGGTCAGTATGACAAGTGTTTTAATGCCGATTTGTGGGTGTGTTTTGTGTCATTTGCTTGCAGCTCTCACACAATAGAGTGCAGAGATATGCGTCACTCAAACACAGCCATGAAGAAGCATGAAGGAGTTTACATGTTTTGCTTGCCTCGCTTCTCTAATTTGATTTCCAAGGAAAAAAGAGAGAGAGAGAGAGAATTAGCCTTGCTCCCTTGCACACACTATCTTACATGCAAAAGGGAGCATCTGCTGGATTTGTACACTCATTTTTATTTTTTTCCTCCACTCCTCTCGCTCTCTGTGCTCTTGGAGCAGTGATTAGAGTCGAAAGGTTACTCCACTTACCTTGGCATGAACAATGAGCAATGAATGCTGCGTATTCACACGCTTCAGCTTTAATGCTCTTTCAATGTGATACACCCAGATGGGGGGGGGGGGGGGGGGGGGTGCGGAGAAATATCTACAATGCAACCATGCATAGAAATGAACATGTGTGTGTGTGTGTGTGTGTGTGTGTGTGTGTGTGTGTGTGTGTGTGTGGATAATGACGGGTTTTCTTAGCTTAATCTGCTGCAGCAGATGCTTACTGTAACCTGCATGGGTGAGACTCATTGCCAGCGAAGCTCATGAATAATGAAATATGGAAATTACGGTTTTGGCTCGAAAAATAACATACTTAATTATTCTTCAAACTGGTGGATGAGCAACCGTATGCTCGAAAGTCTCAAATCATGTACCTCTGTGGAGTATGAATCATTTTAATGTGGGAAAATTAGTAAACTAGTTACAGCATTATTAATAATAATCTATTAGAACCACTGAAAGTGTGGATCATTAGACAATTTTTGCAGAAGTTGCAGAGCTTGTGTGGCCACTGTCGCATAATAACTTTAGCTAGCTAGTTCATAGCTAGTGCTAAAGACGTAATGTCAATGCTGGATTGATTATATGTGGAGGTGGTTTGATAAAATGGAGTTACTGTTACCACCCAAAATATCACTAAATGTTTTATTACTCTTGTACTGTATCACAGCAATTTGCCAATGATTCCTATTTTTAAAAAAAAATTTATGATAGAATGCTAATTTTTTTTGGGACCTGTTACGGAATGGAAAACAAGTTATTTCCAGTTTTTACTTACGGTTGTTTTCTCTTTAAGTTTGTAAGACAAAACCATGTTACAGAGAAACTGCAGAACAACAAACTCTTTCTTTCAGATATAAGAAACTTAAAGTTACAGCTTTACTTCTGACTGTTACAAAGCGCTGACACTGGAGACTCCTTCCTATGTCTTAAATGAACATATTTCTCCTTACTGAAAACTTCACCATATCCAATTATACAGGTTTTTTAGTCACTTTAATGTACAAGTCCCTGTGAATGAGCTGTTACTATAGAAATTAATATATATTATAATCTGCCCACACACATACACACACACACACACGCACACACACGCACACACACACACACACATATACATACATATATATGTGTGTGTGTATATATATATATATATATATATATATATATATATATATATATATATAATATTATAATAATATAATATTAACCTATGATTTTTCAGCTGCACTACTGTCAGAGCTGCGGTTATAGAAAATGAATCAACACCTTCTGACCTGTTTCAATAACAGCGGCTCTGACAGTAGTGCAGTGCAAATCCCAGGTTTATATTAATTGTCATGAATATGCCAGAATTGACTAGAGACTACGATTCCCATCAGCCCCTGCACCAAGTCACATGTCTGGTTTCACCTGATTCATGTTTTTGGTTAATCAGCACTACTATTTAAGTCACGTTTGCATTGCACTCTTGTCTTGCATTTGTCTTTATTTATTGTGTTGTGTGTCTATGCTCATTTTTTTTATTGTTTCATGTTTATATTTCTTAGTCCTTGTATCTTGCCACAAGTTCCATCGTTCTTGTGTGTCTTATATGTTTTATTTAAATTAAATTTTAACTTGACTACATTTGTATCTGCCTCCAACCTGTTTTACCTGACATTAATGCATTAGCTCTAATCTGTTGCTGTGTTAGGAAGGTCTAGTAGTGACTAATGTACAGTACTATATATTGATTTATGTGATGTGTAGGAAAACAACTGGGTAATATCACAGATCATAACTCTATTTTTTATTTTTTATTTTGTATTAATAGTGATTAGATGTTTATATTTTTGGCTTCTTTACATCCAAATTGAAACCATGAAGGTGAATGGAAAAAAGTGAAGCCCAGAGGTGAACGATTTTCACAGATAATCAACTCTTCCTGTATCAATGACCTGACATTACACACACATACATAACCATCCCACACACTCTACCATGAAAGACTCAATCTGCTGATCTCTCATGCTTTGAGAGACTCCTGAAAGGAAGCTCAGCCTCTTCTTCCACACGAATGCGTCCAATTTAGCAAAGGTGCTAAACTGAGTCGATAGTGTTGCCGGCTAAATTATACCGCTGCAAACACCCAACATCCACAGTCAGAGGATGTTTGCAATCCGAGATATGAAATTAATTATTGGTCTGATTGAGGTGCGTGGCACTGAGATCGATCTGAGGAGGTCCGGACATCAACGAAAAAGGGGTCAGTGATGTAGAGCAGAGTCCATCATTTCCCATGAGGCTCTGCTCAGAGAGCGTGACGGATTTTCCACCGTCCAGCAGCCATGTCATGGAGAGATCCAGATTCCTTCAGATCAAACCGAGAAATGTGAGAAACAGCTTTTGAACAATGGATCAAAAATGAACATGTGTGATGTGTCCAGTATTTGGATATGTACATAAGTAATTATGACCACAATCCAATTTTTAGGATAGGCCCAGACTAATGCCTATTATTACAGTATATGGCTAAGAAGAGATTTTAATACAAGGAACAAAGAAGTGAGTTGGTGAACAAGCAATGGTGATCAGTGATTGGACTTTGGGAACAATGCTGAACAGTGATCGGTTGTTGGAAAAAATGGACATGAGTGATTGGTGCTTGGTGATTAATGGTGATCAGTGATTGGTCAGTGATTGGCCTTTCTCATTTTAATATGAGTCAATACAAACTTCTGCACTCAGCAGTAAGCCTACGATTAGTGTGGAGTAATTGATATAGTGATTGCTTGCTTTACTTCTGCATTACATGCCATTATTTTACATATGATTTTGTGATGTAATGTGTTATCCTTCCTCAAAATAGCAAATGTGTAGTTCAGTCATGATGTCATGAAGCCTATCAGCCATGCTCCTCCATCTACGTAACCCCTTATTATCCTGAATAACTCATCGGCTATGGCTTGTGTGTGTTATGAGATTTCCTATATATAGTTCACAGTTTTTTTTTTCAGTTTCATGCTGATAATATAAAAATAGAACAAATAAATAAATAAATAAATATCAATAAGCCTAGCTGTTCACAGGGTTTTTAGTGTTTTATTACTGCAGAAAATGCAACTAATAAATAAATAAATACTGATACTTGTTAACTGACTTTTTGTGTCTCATTACTGAAATCAGTCTGTCTACTGCAAAACCTCTCATATCTCTCTCACTCTCCAATAACTGCATATCAATGGCTGAAGCCTCCGCTTTGCCTCGTGGCCACATTATCACCTCGTGTGTGCATTATTTTTCTCATAATTTAATGGCCCATCATCACTTATCACTTACTTGTTTCTAAAAAATCTAAATTTTCTGTAATTTCGTATGTTGTGGACAGTAGCCTAACTCTTCCATTTCATATTTCAGTTAACTTTGCAAAGTGACATGGAACTGTATTGTGGTCAAGACCTGACTGGTACATTTACTGAACAATAATAGCACACCTCAGAACGTCTATCAACTAATCAGAATCGAGAATTCAACAGCGCTGTGGTATATATATATATATATATATATATATATATATATATATATATATATATATATATATATATATACACAATACTTCACTTTGCTATTCGTAGCATGACATGAAATAATAATAAATTTTTCTGTAGGAATAAATTTTTAAAGTACACTTTTTTTTATTCCTCCAGCCACCAGGCTCTGGTTTGATATCTTCTCTCGTGATCTTATCATATCCATGCATAATTTTGCACAGTTCAGTGCTAAGTTGTGATTTGGCATGTAACAGAATGATTAGTGTGGCCTGAAATGTGTAATCAGCTCCGGTGGTGGATAAGCTCTTACATTTCTGCATCCTATAGAATGACTTTACAATGTCTATCTTGAGGCGACCAAACTGTGCTTCATTTCATGATTTTCTAGAGATTTTCACCAAACCAAATCTGCCTGCTTCATCTTACCTTAAAGAGGAGGACAAACAGTTTAGGAGGACAGTTTATGAAAATATACATATTTCATGAGACCCTTCATAAAATAAATGAAGCTGGCAGGCTACAAAAGCCTTGTTTCAATAGAGGTAATGCATACAGCAGATGGCCCTTTTTTCCCCCTGAAATTGTCCCTAATTGTTTCAATCCTATCTCGAATTGTTTTGCATCTCACTAGATTCACATCTGTGTGATACTAACAGGTGTGGAGGAAAAGAAATGATAGCATGAGAGCATAATGGCAGTGGATTGGAACACGGCCCGAGTGACGTGGAAGAGGAATTAAAAAAGCACGAAAACCATGGTGGTAGTGTTTTTTTTTTATCCGCACTTGAGGGACAGATTGGGCTTTCATGGAAATGCTGAACATCATTGGATGAAACAGAACAGCAACATTTCAGGGAAATTTCAGGGAACTTCTGAGAGTACACACTTGTGTATTGTGGAAATAAAAGAGACTAAATTGCAAAGAAATCATTAAGAAAGAAATAGAGAAACTGGTGGAAGAGACTAATTTAGAAGTATTTCTAAAGGACATTTAATGTCCACCAAAGCTACATTCTGACCACAAACACTCTAAATAGCATGACAAGCACACTTCATTTTTAGCATGAAAAATAATGCCCAAATGTACAATCACAGCAATCAAACCTCAAGTTTTCCACGATGTAATTATAACACTACTCAATAAAATGTTACAAGCAAAGAATAAACAGCTTATTCGTCTTTCTTTTTAAAAAAAAAAAATATAATGAGTATGACTTTTGTAGAAAAACTTTTTTTTATGAATGTAAAAGTTGCACAAGCATGACATCTATATTGATGATCATATTATGAAACTTTGACAACATATAGAAAGTATGAAAGTGTGATTTGTATGGTATTTACACTTCACTCACATGTCAAATAAAGGAACAAAATGTGAGAGAAGAACATCTGGTGTGAATTGAAAAATGCACATCATGATAAAGCAGGGACGTGTGATGTCCATCCATCCATCCATCCATCCTCAACCGCTTATCCGTTATCGGGTCGCAGGGGCAGTAGCTCCAGCAGGGGACCCCAAACTTCCCTTTCCTGAGCCACATTAACCAGCTCTGACTGGGGGATCCCAAGGCGTTCCCAGGCCAGTGTGGAGATATAATCTCTCCACCTGGTCCTGGGTTTTCCCCGAGGTCTCCTCCCAGATGGACATGCCTGGAAAACCTCCCTAGGGAAGGGCCCAGGGGGCATCCTTACCAGGTTCCTGAACCACCTCAACTGGCTCCTTTCAATGCAAAGGAGTGGTGGCTCTACTCTGAGTTCCTCTCGGATAACTGAGCTTCTCACCCTATCTCTAAGGGAAAGGCCAGCCACCCTCCTGAGAAAACCCATTTCGGCTGCTTTTACCCGCGATCTAGTTCTTTCAGCCACTACCCAGCCTTCATGACCATAGGTGAGGGTAGGAACGAAGATTGCCCAGTAGATCGAGAGCTTTGTCTTCCGGCTCAGCTCTCTTTTCGTCACAACGGTGCTCCCGCTGCTCCGATTCTCCGGCCAATCTCCCACTCCAATGTCCCCTCACTCGTGAACAAGACCCCGAGGTACTTGAACTCCTTCACTTGGGTTAAGTATTCATTCCCTACCCAGAGTAGGCACTCCAGCGGTTTCCTGCTGAGAACCATGGCCTCAGATTTAGAGGTGCTAATCCTCATCCCAGCCGCTTCACACTCAGCTGCAAACCGATCCAGTGAGTGCTGGAGGTCACGGACCGATGATGCCATCAGGACCACAGCATCTGCAAAAAGCAGCGATGAGATCATCAGGTCACCAAACCGCAACCCCTCCCCACCATGACTACGCCTCAAAATCCTGTCCATGAATATCACAAACAGGATTGGTGACAAAGCGCAGTCCTGGCGGAGACCAACCCCCACCTGGAACGAGTGCAAGTTTTTGCCGAGCATCCGGACACAGCTTTCGCTTTGGGCCTACAGCGATTGGATAGACCTAAGAAGGGAACCCCTCATCCCATACTCCCTCAGCACCTCCCACAGTAGACTCCTGGGGACCCGGTCATATGCCTTTTCCAAATCCACAAAACACATGTAGACCGGATGGGCATACTCCCAGGCCCCCTCCAAGATCCTTGCGAGAGTAAAGAGCTGGTCCGTTGTTCCATGACCAGCACGGAATCTGTATTGTTCCTCTTCAATCCGAGGTTCGACTATTGGCCGAACCCTTCATTCCAGCACCCTGAAGTAGACTTTAACAGGGAGGCTGAGAAGTGTGATACCCCTTTAGTTGGCGCACACTCTCTGGTCCCCCTTTTTGAACAGGGAAACCACCACCCAGTGTGCCACTCCTTGGGCACTGTCCCCGATTTCCATGCAATGTTAAAGAGGCGTGTCATCCAAGACATCCCCTCCACACCCAGAGCTTTCAGCATTTCTGAACGGATCTCATCAATCCCCAGGGCTTTGCCACTGTGTAGTTGTTTGACTACCTCAGTGACCTCCACCAGGGAATTTGACGATGATCCCCCATCAGCCTCCACCTCTGCCTCTACGATAGAGGGTGTGTTAGTGGGATTGAGAAGTGTTCCTTCCACCGTGTAATTACTTCCACAGTTGAGGTCAACAGCGTCCCATCTTTACTGTACAAAGCTTGGATGGTTCCCCATTTCCCTCTCCTGAGGTGGCTGATGGTTTTCCAGAAACACCTTGGTGCCGACCGAATGTCCTTCTCTATGTCCTCTCTGAAGTTCTCCCACACCCGCTGCTTTTCCTCTTTCACGGCAGAGGCTGCAGAGCTTCGGGCCTGTCGGTACCTTGCAACTGCCTCCGGAGTTCTCCGGGATAACACATCCTGGAAGGCCTCCTTCTTCAGGTGGATGGCTTCCCTGACCACGGGTGTCCACCACAATGTTCAAGGATTACTGCCCTTGACGCACCTAAGATCCTGAGACCACAACTCTCTGCCTCAGCTTCAGCAATGGAGGCTTTGAACATTGCCCACTCAGGTTCAATGCCCCCAACCTCCACAGGGGTGCCAGAAAAACTCTGCCGGAGGTGTGAGTTGAAGATCTCACGGACAGTGGCCTCCTCCAGACGTTTCCAGTTCACCTGCACTACCCGTTTGGGCTCTCCAGGTCTGTCCAGAGTCTTCCACCACCCCTTGACCAAACTCACCACCAGATGGTGATCAGTTGACAGCTCTGCCCCTCTCTTCACCCAAGTGTCCAGAACATGCGGCCTCAGATCAGATGATACAATTACAAAATTGATCATCAACTTTCGGCCTAGGGTGCTCTGGTACCACGTACACTTATGAGTCTCCTTATGTTCGAACATGGTATTCGTTATAGACAGTCCATGACTAGCACAGAAATCCAACAACAAACACCCGCTTGGGTTTAGATCAGGGAGGCCGTTCCTCCCAATCATGCCTCTCCTGGTATCTCCATCACTGCAAACATGTGCGTTGAAGTCTCCCAGCAGAACTATAGAGTTCCCTATGGTGCCCCATATAGGACTCCGTGCAGGGTCTCCAAGAAGGCCGAGTACTCTGAACTGGTGTTCGGTGCATATGCAAAGACAAAAGTCAGAGTCCCCCCACCACAACCCGTAGACGTAAGGAGGTGACCCTCTTGTCCACTGGTGTAAACTCCAACGTAACGATGTTCAACCGGGGACTTGTGAGTATCCCCACACCCCCCTGGCGACGTATGATGTGATGTTATTAACTATTTTTATATTAATGCACTCATCCTAATATGTTATTGTTTCTAATGTGGCAGTTCATTGACTTGTTGATATGGTAAAGTTTTCTGTATGGAGATGTTTATTTAACATTTTTAAGGAGTCTCCAGTGTCAGCGCTTTGTAACAGTCAGAGGTAAAGCTTTAAATTTAAGTTTTCCAACATCTTCAGAACAGACCAGTTTATGCTTTGTGGTTTCTCAAAGAGAGAGAGAGAGAGAGAGAGAGAGAGAGAGAGAGAGAGAGAGATGAGAGGCAAAAATGCTAAAATGCTAAAATGTAAGTGAGAACAGGAACTAACTTGTTTCATTTAATGTAATGTGACATGTCATTCTTAAACAAATATTAATTAACTAACATCACAATCATTGGTAAATTGCTATGGTATAAAGTATGTGCTGTTACAGGAAAATAGGAAATTTGGTATGGTTACAGTAACTCTGCTTCATCACACTACACCGGCTTTTCCCCCTCCTCTTGTGAATGCCTTTAATGTCCACCAGTCGCTCATGGTGAAGTCACAACAGCATCTGAGTCTCAAAAACAGCAGAAGATTAGCAAAATATTTGAGGACCTATGGAAAAAACAGAATCATCTCAAGTTGGGTTGGATTCTTATTTTTTTTAAATCAGAATTACACAGGCTGTGTTTTTTTGCCCTTGTTTCAAATTTTTGGAAACTCAAGGCTTTGACAAATCTTCATATTCCAAATCCCAGAAATACCAAACTCATTTTGTTGAATTAACAGAAGGAATTATGGGGGAAATGTAATGTTGTGTTTTCTACACAAATACAGACCAGAGAGAGAGAGAGAACGAGGGAGAGAGAGAGGGAGAAAGAGAGATGATCATAAATCCGAAAGTATATTCCACATGACAGGACTTGTTATTGGTGTGTGCAAACATCGCCGAGCAAATGATACTGTGGTAAACCTCGCATAAAACATCTTCGAGCTGATTCAATTTCCCAAAACACTTTATTAACTTCAAGAACAGCAGTCAAGACTTTTTAATCATCTTTGCACAAAATGAAAGAAGGAAAGACAATAGAGCAAGAAACGCTGCGATGAGGGAAATAAACAAGCCTTATCCATTTCAAGTGCATTTCATATCAGTGAAGAATAATTAGCTTTAGAACAAATAAAACTGGACAAAGTAAGAATAAATAATAGAAGGATGTGATACAGAGTCCAAATTCCCAAGCTCAATTATTAGTTTTTTAATTATTCAAAAACATCATACTTTTTAATCTGTTTAGAAGTACATGTAATGTTAGTTAAACAAATTCCTGTTCTGTTACATTATAGCAGCTATTAACAGTCGTTCTCTCACTGTTTCTTCTTTGTCTTGAAGTTAATAAAACAACAAACAAACAAACAAACAAACAAAAAAGAAACCTTGCAGCTTTTCATGTTACTCAGAAACCACAAACTGTAAGCTCCCCTGTCCTGAAGATGTGGGAAAACTTAAAGTTACAGCTTTACCTCTGACTGTTGCAAAGCGCTGACACTGGAGACTCCTTCCATAAATGTTAAATAGAAAACTTATCAGACACCATATCAATGATTTTTAAAATCACGAGATTGAACTATAAAGGTGCAGTCTATAATTTAAAAAAATCTAGATATGTAATAATCATGTAATTCCAAAAGACAACTTTGAAAAATGTAATCTGCAATATGACTAAGAAATAAATCCAGTTGGTGTACATTTAGGTTTTTAGCTACCTCAGTAGGAACAAAGCTGCATTGCTTATGAAGCATAAATTACAGAAAGCAAAGGCTTTAAATATTGCAAATGGTCCCTTTAACAGCATCAAAGAGTAAAAGACCTCACAAAGTTATAAAAAAAAAAGCATTAACACAGTGAAAAAATACAAGGAACATTTTAGAAATAATTCATGCTTTTAAATGATCTCAGGCTCAGTGTCTATGTGCATTAAAGCATCAGATATTATTTCATATTTCAGAAAGCACTTAGTACGTGTTCAGCCTGTGTGTGTGTATGTGTGTGTGTGTGTCCATTTTTCCAGCAGTCTTATTTACTGGAAAGGATCGAGTGGCTTCCCTCAGCTCACTGAACTCGATTGAAGTATAGACTGAAAAATGGACTTTGTTCAGGTAGTCACTTTGTTTTCATGCTGATAAAATTCACTTATGGATGGCTTTTTTCCCTCCCGTCAGATCCAGGAGGTGGAAAACGCCGGAGAGAATTGCACCCTCACTGCCTTTATTGATTTTTCGCCACTGATAAAGTGGTTTGTGCGAATAGAGCTTGAATTTCTCTTATTTTCCTTTCTGAATGCTAGATGCTGTTTTACCAGCTTCAGAAACAAACAAACAAACAAACAAACAAACAAAAAAAACATTAATGATGGCATGAACCTTTTTATCGCTAATATTTCTTAGAGATTTATGAATATAAAATTACACAGTAGACAGAAAATTAACAAATCTTATGCTGAGGAAAGTAATCTACACTTCACATAGAGTTACCCAATATGTCGATAGTAATACAATTTAAAAATCCTTAAATCCTTACTAATAAAATAAACATGCAATATTAACACAATGTTAAAAGTGTAACACAATACACACAGTGACACACAATTCATGCCAAGCAATTCAATCTCAACCACTAACAAGGTTTACAAAATGTAATCCGGCTCCAAATTCCTCCTCAGTCCTAACTGCACCCTAAACCCCAAACCCTAAATCAGCTGTAACCCCATTTCAATCTACCCCTCAGTCCTACCCCTGCCCCAAACCCCACCTCACCCATAACCCCATTTGACTAGTTCAACAAACAGACTTAATAGTAAACCATAATGACCTTTCCTTTACTTTTCAACTTCATTGTTACCCAGATGAGGATGGGTTTCCTTCTGAGTCTGGTTCCTCTAAAAGGTTTCTTCCTCTTAACATCTAAGGGAGTTTTTCCTTGCCACCGTTGCCACCGGCTTGCTCAATTGGGATAAATTCACACATTAAAATCTGTATCCCGTGTTTACACTTCTGTAAAGCTGCTTTGAGACAATGTCCATTGTAAAAAGCGCTATACAAATAAAATTTAATTGATTTGAATTGAATCTCAAACTCCGCCTCAGTCCTATACCCGCCCCAAACCCTACCTCAGCTATAACCTCATCTCAAACTCCACCTCAGTTCTAACCTTGTTCCAAACCCCACCTCAGCCTTATCCTTGCCCCAAACCCACTTCAATCCCAACCCCAACTCAATCCGTCCCAAACCTTAACCCCACTCCAAACCCAGTCCTAAGCTTGCCTCAAACCCCACCCCAAACTCCACCTCAGCCATAACCCTACGACAAACCCCACTTAGCTATAACTCCACCCCAAACCTCTACTCAGCCATAATCCCACCTCAAACTCTGCCTCAGCCCTAACTCAGCCTTAGCTCTAACGCCACCCCAAACATCACCTTTGCCCTAATCATGCCCCAAACCCAGCACTAACTCTACCCCCTACCCCACCTCAGCCCCCATTTGCAAAAAGTAACCCACTACACATGGAGAGAAATAATTAATGCACAACTCACACGTGTGACATGGGGAGGTAGTTATTAGGGTGTTTATTGACATTTGATTGGTTGAAGTGTGTGTCTGTATGTGTCTGATGAGCTTCAAACTCAAGTTACAATTCAATGCATTACAAGGTTATACTTTAAGGCTACACAGTATGTGTACAGGATATATGAGAGTATGTGTATAAGTGTAGGGGTGTATAAGTATGTATAAATGTTTCATTTCCATTATCTACTAGTTTTAAAAGATGAAGTCAAGGCCTTGTGCATCTCTTCACTCTCAGATAGAGAGAGAAAAAAAATCCAAATGCTATGAAAACAGCGAGTCAAACATGAGGCCAATCTCAAGGCTGTTTCGTCGGTGAGGTTGTGTCATCCTGTCGAGTCTCACCTCTCTCCTGTGCATTATCAAATGCTCTAATTTCCACAGTGAGGCGAGGCTGATGTTTATTGTGCGGTTGAAATTGAAAATGGCTGGTAATGGAGCGAGCCTTGGCAGCCCCCCGGACCAATTCTGAATCTAAATTACTTGCTTCTTTTCAGCGGCGTCGAGTGAGCAGAGCTTTGTGCGTCTCGTACCTAATCAACCCCCAGTCTGACCCCGGATCTGCCAGCCCTCTCGGATTAATGATAAAATCCTCGGTTCAAACAATTATTCGACCCCCGAAAATGGCTGTCCATTTTACTCTGAAAATTAAAGAATGTGAAATCATTGTTATTTTTTTTTCACCTCAAGACTCGGCATGTTGTAGAGCACCACTTATTTTTGATCTCTGCCCCATAAACTCTTTCATTTTCATTTTCTTTTTTTAAAGGTTTTTTTTTTTTTTAGTGGGATGTCACAGGCCTCTTGGCTGTCTGTTATGGAGCGTGACGGGGCGTGCGGTCATGTCCAGAGAGAAAATTCATTCCAAAGTATTTATTTCCCTGATGAATTCATATTAGCCACAGAGAGGGAAAGAGAAGAAGTTTCTGATGTTTAAACTAACCTGACACTAATTAGGCAACACGCTGGGTTTTATTTCTAACACTGCACTTATTGTTCATGACTGCTCTTTCTCTAAACAAACTCATTCGGCCCTTTATTACTATGTGACAAATACTGTGAAATATTTGTAATATTTGTATATATTCATTTCTAATTTACAAACTCTGGGCTACATTCAGAGTCCAAAGAGTACAACAATATCTATATTGGGAAAGGTACAAGTATTCAGAATTATTCATCGGAGGCAGGGTTTTTCAGTAGCATCTAGACCACCACATTTAAACACAAGCACTCATTTCCTGAAAACTTTTCTTTTTGTAAAATAGGATAAGATAAAAGCAAAAGACAATATAAAAATAAAAAATAAAAAGACTAATATGATGACATATAAATGACAAGTGGTGAACATTGAAATAAATCGAATAGAAATCTAGGAAATTGACAGCATATTGCTGCATGAATAGTCCTAACTGTAATTATCACATTAATCACTGCTTTCATCTAACAATATGGCTTCTGCACTCATTATTCAGCAGTGCAGAAAACAGCACTTGATCCAGCACAAAGTAATATTTTGCATTTTTTTACTCATGCACACAAGCCATGAGATACTAAATTGAGGTCATGAAATCATAATATCTGCAGGATGTATGTGATTTTATTACATATTTTATTACACATAAAATTATTATTTTATTAATTTTGATTTTAATAAAAAAATTTACATTTTAATATTTAAATTTTAAAGAAAAAAATCCAATGTTTGTGTTACTTTGATGCACTCTTCTGTAAAGAAAACATGCAAATACTTTTAAGTATCTTTGAATCGCTTGACTGAGCGATTGTAACTCATGTTATACTTGCAGCTAAATTTCAGTTCATTCCCAATTTTATCCCTAAAAATTTATCTTAAGATAAGTCTTCTCCAATGTCCTTTATGTGAAACTAATTCCTTTTTAGGGACATTTTAAAGAAATGATACTATGAACTCATTAACTGTCATAGTTTTGTATTTAATATTAGCCTCAAATGAGTTTTTTGAGTGTATTTACATACAAAGCATACATTTCAGCGTGACATATTGTGGTTATATCAAATTATCAGACAGTTGCACTGGACTTAATACCGCTTCTTACTCAAGCATATATCAAGCAAGCAAAATGCACTTAAGTTCATGCTCAGAATTGACAATAACCGAGACACACCTCTAATTTAGACAAACTCCTCCCCACGTGCATAACTCATGTAGCGCTGAATAGCGCTTACATCTGTAGTTATGTCTGAGTCTGAATTCTGATGTGTGTAATTATTGCATTGAAACCTCACTGAGTGCTTAACTCAAATCCGAATACCATGTTAGGCCACGGCTCCTACCAGAGTTGGATGCTGATGTGGAGTGACACCAAACTCTGTGCTGAGGAAATAATTTGGCTTTAAGATTGTTTTAACTCTGTGACAGTGTGCCATACAGCTTCAGAAACCACATAAACCACATCTGTTAGAGAACAACACTGAACAACTGCTAAACTGGTGGCTACAATATTTTCATTACATTAGGAACATTAGCCAAACATCAGTGAAACTAAAGATGGATTACAATTGCAATAAAGTAGTGAGAAGAGCTGCAGTGTTTTGAGGTCTCATAAAGCCGTTGCTTGTGTCATTAAAGGGAAAGAAGAAACGTGGAGAAACAGATTACCATGGAAACAGCTCCGATGTTGTACAGGATGGAGGAATAATTAGCGACATCTATCAAAAACATGGTCTGGTTAGCAGAGAAAGCCATTATGCTTTGTTAGGAAAGTGTGTGTACAGCAGCGGAGGAGTTTTTAAATCACTAGTCATTATTGTAAATCTGTGAGTTAGAAAATAATGAGGAAATGAGGAAATGGCATATATTCTATATCAGAAGATCTCAGAAGATCAGTATTAGGACTGATGCATTCTATTCATTTATCTACAGTTTTCCCCCCTCCATTGAGTGGTGCATTACACTGAAATAAATTGTGCATTCCTGCAGCTATAAATAGCCATTCCCTCATCAGCCTCTCTTTTTTCTCTCTCTTTAATTTGACAAGACAAAAAACCCCACAGCTTAACATGCCGCTAAGAAACCGCAAAAAAAGCACAAACTCCAATGTCCTGAAGATGTCTGAAAACATAAAGTTATAACTTTATTCAATTTAATTCTATTCAACTTTATTAGTATAGCACTTTTAACAATGGACATTGTCTCAAAGCAGCTTTACAGAGGCATATATGCAGCTTTACATAAACATACAAACATAGGATACAGATTTTAAGTGTGTCAGTTTATCCCTATTAAGCAAGCCAGTGGCAATGGTGGCAAGGAAAAACTCTGTAAGATGATATGACGGAGAAACCTTGAGCGGAACCAGACTCAGAAGGGAACCCATCCTCATCTGGGTAACACCGGATAGTGTGAGAGTAAAAGAAAGTTCATTATTGTTTTTATTTGAAGTCTGTTTGTTGAACTAGTCCACTGTTCACTAAAGGAGACTTGAGTGCAAAACTGTATGTGGTAATTGCAGTCCTAAGGCCATAGCAGTAACCGTAGTCCCAGTAACCACAACAAGAATGTCCATGTGGAATTGAGGTCCAAAACCATTTCCATGGTACTTCAAGTGGTACCATCCTAAGCAATCTCCAGGCTGTAGCCTCCAGCTGATGAGAGCTCCATCCAGAGGTAAGGCATAAGGATGGATCAGGCAGAAAGGGTCAGGACCACTGGCATCTCCATAAAATCAATGTGTGGCTCGACAGAAGGAGAGAGGGGGAGGGAGGTAAAGAGAGGGAGAAATTGTTAGGTATGCTTACTATCCCATGATGGATAAGACTGTGTACTTTGCGTAAAAAAAAAAGTCTATTCATGGTAAGCTTGAGTAAACAAATATGTTTTCAGTCTAGACTTAAACACAGAGACTGTGTCTGAGTCCTGAACATTAATGGGAAGGCTGCTCCATGACTGTGGGGCTTTGCAAGAGAAAACTCTTCCCCCTGCTGTAGCCTTCAGTATTCGAGGTACCAACAAATAGCCTGCATCTTTTGATCTAAGTAGGCATGGCAGATCATAGAAGACCAAAAGTTTGCTTAGATACTCTGGTGCAAGACCATTCATTGCTTTATTTCAGTAGTAGTATTTTATAATCAGTGCGAAATTTTACTGGGAGCCAATGCGGTGTGGATAAGATAGGGGTGATGTGGTCATATTTTTTGGTTCTAGTAAGGACTCTTGCAGCTGCATTTTGGACTGACTGGAGCTTGTTTATGCACCTACTGGAACATCCATACAGTAAGGCATTACAATAATCTAGCCTAGAGGTGACAAAAGCATGAACTAATATTTCTGCATCATGTAGTGACATTATATTTCTTATCTTAGCAATATTCCTGAGATGAAAGAAGGTTATCCTAGTAATGTTATCTACATGAGCGTCTAATGAAAGACTGAACTGTACCTCTGACTGTTACAAAGCACTGACACTGGAGACTCCCTTCATAAATATTAAATAAACATCTCTTTATGGAAAACTTCACTATGTCAAATGCTTTTATGTGGAGGGTCCTTCATACAAGTCCCTGTGAATGAGCTGTTAATATAAAAACAATAACGTATTACAAAGAGTGACATGAGTGAGGTTTATATGTATCTGCACTACTGTCAGAGCAGCTGTTATTGATAATTAATCAACATTTTCATCTTCTCCGATTTCATCTCATCAGTCTATAGACAATTTTGAACCCTTAATGGCTCTTTGTTTTTCTGTCTAGAGCAGAGGTTCTCAAACTTTTGTAAGTAAAGCCCCCCCAAGCCCCCTCTTCCATGTGGCATGCCCCCCACCCCAATATTGGAGGAGATCAGTTTGAATAATTATCTATTCTATATAAAATCTATCTATATATATACCTAATCTATACTCTGTTTTGATAGATAGATAGATAGATAGATAGAGCTGAAAAGTCACTAAGTTGGCAACACTGGTCTGCATTGACAGCTAGATAAAAGGTAGGCTAAGCTCCACCTCTCCCCAGCAAAAAATAAATGCAGAGGGAGAGGGAACACAGGGTTTTTAATTTATGCACATTTTATTTGAAAAGCAGTAAAATACACAGAGTACCCAGATGATGCCCTATCTGTGTTTTCTTTCTTGAAAACAATGCACACACCCCCTGGTTGAGAACCACTGGTCTAGAGGAACCCTTGAAAGTTCTATGTAGAACTGTACAACAGAGTGCTTCCAAATATAACCCTCTTCGTAGGCCAAGAACCATTATCCAGTGAACCTTCACAGAATCACGTAGTGAAACCCAGTGAAACCCAGTTAAGTGAAACCCAGTTAATACATATAGGTTTATATATATATATATATATATATATATATATATATATATATATATATATATATATATATATATATATATATATATATATATAAAAGGGATTCATCAATGGTTCTTTCAGGGTTCCTTGGATAATTAAGGATTCCTATCTTAAAAAAGGTTCCTTCCTGACAAGAAAACTCTCTATTGTCGGGTTCTACATAGAAACTTTAAAGGTTCAGAGGGACAAACAACAAACCCTTAAGAATTCTAAATTTTGTATGAGTGTATGCTAAATGTTTCTTAAGGATTATTTGGATTTTTACATGTACATAGCTTCCTTTGAGTATTTCACTTGGAACATATTCTAACAAGGAAATACAACCCTTAAGAACTCTTTGTTAGTTCCTCTGGGGGAACAATTAAAGGTTCTGTGTAAAACCTTACAAGTGTGTTTCCCTAATAGAAAAGGTCCCAGATAGGTAAATCCCTCCATCCAAATTTTCAATAAAAGCCTTATAGTACCCATAAAACTCTTTACTAACTCCTGACAGGTTGTAGGTGTTTAGAATAAAATAATGAGGAATAACTTGGAGTTTGTATTGCACACTAATCCACTTAATACACACACTCCTAGACAAAAATGGTTCCCTTTCAAAGTTCAAAGAAACTCAACATTGCATGACTTTCATGCTGTGGGAACTGCCCTTGCGCGTGACCGGTATCTGAAGCTTGTGTAACATCATGCCTATTTATAGGCCTGCCATGATCAGGTGATGTGGCAATTAAGTGTGTCGCGTTATATAAAAACGGCATCTGTGAACCATGCCGTAAGCCGTATTATCGTCAGTGAGACAGCATGACGGTTGTTTGTGTAACGCTCGCAAAAGACTCTTCATTTCCTCTCTATCTTTTAAAAAAATCTCTTTACTTTTCCGTCCGTTTAAAAAAAGAGATAAAAGTATGAGTAAGAAAGAATTCAGGAATTGTGTTAAGCATTGCTCCCGTTTCATCATGGTACACACACACACACACACACACACACACACACACACACACACATAAACACACACACACTTTTTGTGTGAAGTGTCTAGGGATGGAGCATGCCAGGGAAGCCCTTGAGAGGTCTGACTGTGCGCATTGTAAACGCCTTGCAATTAGGCAGATCCACTCGTGGCTTGCTCTCTTCTTGGCCAAAGGGAGTAGGGTTTTAGAGCCTTACGGATCTGGGCTGGCTGCTGCCGAAGCAGCCAAACAGCTCAGGTCCTGGGGGTCTCATATAGATCTGGAAGAGGAGACGAGCACTGCTCTATCTCTTGCTCTGTCTTCTGGGTCCAGCTCTCTGGACTCCTCCTTCAGCTATGGAAAGCCAAAAAAAAAAAATTCCTCTCTGACTCCGAAGGGGCGGCAGGGTGTGCCAAAAATGGAGAGCAGCTCTCAAGCAAATAAGGAGCAGCTTGAAGTGATTACTAAGGCTGGACAAGCTTTTTCTCCACAGGGAAAATAAATCTTCCTCACACTGCAGAAAACTCCCCTTTTTTCCAGAAGTGCATGACGAAATATCACGCTTCTGGGGAAAACCATACACAAGCCATACACCCATCTTGCTTGTGGGGCACTGCATACAATGACAGTGTCGCAGGCCTACCAAGCAGACGTGCTGAGTGAGCTCAACATACAACGGCATTCAGCCCCGTCGTTTCGAGTTCACCTGGGCATCCACGAGTGGAGCTTGGGCCAGTGCTAGTGCAAGGGAGGCACAGAAGGAGAGTGTGGTTGCCCGGCTCCCCCTGCAGAGAGCCAGGGGAACCGGGCGGTCACAGTCGCATCCTGCTAATCTGATATGATCTGAGAATGGTCATAAAGGCCAAGCAGACAAAGGAGGAGTGGTCCTGAGGGACCGTGGAGGGATGTATCAGGGGACCTGAGGTTGTTAGGGCAGTTAGCCCCTAGTACTTCTGTAGGGCCTCTCCTAGCCAAGGCTGTCCCAAGTTTTCAGTGTTCTCTGGTTAGTAAGCTGTAACAGGGCAATGAAAATCTGATACTTTCTCTCCAATAGAATGTAGAAAAGTTAACGTCACTAAAAGACCATCTGGCAGTGTGGGAACTACTGCCAAATGTGTTTCCATGGGTTCTGACTACCGTAGGAAAGGGTTACTGGGTCCAGTTCAGAGCTTGACCCCCCCAATTCAGAGGTGTGCTCACCACAGTAATCAGCAAAGAGCATAGCCCAGCATTAGCACAGGAAGCAAGATCCCTCTTGGACAAAGGGGCCATAGGACAAGTACCCCATTCCCTGAGGGAGGGAGGTTTTTACAGATGTTATTTCCTGGTCCGCAAAAAAAGATGGGAGTATGCAGCCAATTTTAGATCTGCGTCATCTGAAGCATACTCTTCGGACATACAAGTTCAAGATGCTGATGCTTAAACTTATCATTCCACAGATTTAGATTGAGGACTGGGTTGTGACGATAGATCTAAAAGACATATTTCTACATAGAAATATCTCCCGAGGTTCACGTTTGGAGGCAACACGTACCAATATTGGCTTCTTCCCATCAAGCTAGCTCTATCCCCTCACACCTTTACAAAGTGTGTGGATGCAACTAATTATTGTCTGGGCATAGGGAAAGTTCTTGTCAATGAGTGCAATTTACATTCCAGGCAACCAGCATGTGGGGGCAGACATCCTGTCAAGGCAGGGGCTGAGGCCCAGGGGTTGGAGGCTCCATCCTCAAGTGGTGGAGTCCGTATGGCGGAGGTTCGGCCAAGCGGAAATGGATGTGTTCGCATCTGAGGAGACAACACACTGCCCATTGTGGTTCACCATCACTCCTCCTGCACTATTGTGGCTGGACTCCATGGTGCACACATGGCCGAGTTCACATCTGTACGCTTTTCCCCCAATCGCTCTGCTCCCACAAGTTCTAGCAGGAGTTCGCCAAGACCGTCTACATCTGCTGCTAGTAGCACCTTACTGGCCAGCTCGAATATGGTTCTCAGAGATAATATCCCTGCAGGAATGCACGCTGGAGCACCATCCACCGAGGACATTATATGCACTCAAGTGGCGACTTTTTGTCTCGTGGTGTGAGGAACGTCAGCAAGACCCAGTGAACTGTGCAATAGCTACAGTCCTGGAGTTCTTACAAGGATGTTTCTCAGCAGGGTTGACTCCTTCTACAATCAGGGTCTACGTGGCCACAATTTCGGCCAGCCATGCCCCTATTGAGGGAGCCTCTGTGGGGCAACATTCTCTAACTTCGAGGTTTATGCGTGGTGTCAAGCAGCTGAGGCCAATCTGCAGACCATGCATACAGTATCTCACAAAAGTGAGTACACTTCTCACATTTTTATAAATATTTGATTATATCTTTTAATGTGACAATACTGAAGAAATGACACTTTGCTACAATGTAAAGTATTGAGTGTAAAGCCAGTGTAACTGTGTAAATTTGCTGTCCCCTCAAAATAACTCAACACACAGCCATTAATGTCTAAACCGCTGGCAACAAAAGTGAGTACACCCCTAAGTGAAAATGTCCAAATTGGGCCCAATTAGCCATTTTCCCTCTCCGGTGTCATGTGACTGGTTAGTGTTACAAGGTCTCAGGTGTGAATGGGGAGCAGGTATGTTAAATTTGTTGTCAGCACTCTCACACTCCCTCATACTGGTCACTGGAAGTTCGACATGGCACCTCAGGGCAAAGAACTCTCTGAGGATCTGGAAAAAAGAATTGTTGCTTTACATAAAGATGGCCTAGGCTATAAGAAGATTGCCAAGACCCTGACACCGAGCCACAGCACGGTGGCCAAGACCATACATCGGTTTAACAGGACAGGTTCCACTCCAAACAGGCCTCGCCATGGTCGACCAAAGAAGTTGAGTGCACATGCTCAGCGTCATATCCAGAGGTTGTGTTTGGGAAATATATGTATGAGTGCTGCCAGCATTGCTGCAGAGGTTGAAGGGGTGGGGGGTCAGCCTGTCAGTGCTCAGACCATACGCCGCACACTGCATCAAATTGGTCTGCATGGCTGTCTCAGAAGGAAACCTCTTCTAAAGATGATGCACAAGAAAGCCCGCAAACAGTTTGCTGAAGACAAGCAGACTAAGGACATGGATTACTGGAAACATGTCCTGTGGTTTGATGAGACCAAGATAAACTTATTTGGTTCAGATGGTGTCAAGCGTGTGTGGCGGCAACCAAGTGAGGAGTACAAAGACAAGTCTGTCTTGCCTACAGTCAAGCATGGTGGTGGGAGTGTCATGGTCTGGGGCTGCATGAGTGCAGCCGGCACAGGAGAGCTACAGTTCATTGCGGGAACCATGAATGCCAACATGTACTGTGACATACTGAAGCAGAGCATGATCCACTCCCTTCAGAGACTGGGCCGCAGGGCAGTATTCCAGCATGATAATGACCCCAAACACACCTCCAAGATGACCACTGCCTTGCTAAAGAAGCTGAGGGTGAAGTTGATGGACTGGCCAAGCATGTCTCCAGACCTAAACCCTATTGAGCATTTGTGGGGCATCCTCAAATGGAAGGTGGCGTCGACATCTGTGATGTCGTCATGGAGGAATGGAAGAGGACTCCAGTGGCAACCTGTTTAGCTCTGGTGAACTCCATGCCCAAGAGGGTTAAGGAAGTGCTGGAAAATAATGGTGGCCACACAAAATATTGACACTTTGGGCCCAATTTGGACATTTTCACTTAGGGGTGTACTCACTTATGTTGCCAGTGGTTTAGACATTAATTGCTGTTTGTTGAGTTATTTTGATGGGACAGCAAATTTACACTGTTATACAAGCTGTACTGTCACCACTTTACATTGTAGCAAAGTGTCATTTCTTCAGTGTTGGCACATTAAAAGATATAATCAAATATTTACAAAAATGTGAGGGGTGTACTCACTTTTGTGAGATACTGTACCTTCCTCTGGTCAGGTGCCCCATTTGAGCTCTTAGAGTCAGCCTCTGAGGAGCTTCTTACTTTAAAGGTAGCTCTTCTGCTGGCCCTGACATCTCTCAAGCAAGTAGGAGATCTACAAGCTCTCTCTTTTGTCCTTTCCTGTCTTGACTTTGCCCCTGCATTAGAAAAGGCCTTCTCATATCCTAGGCCGGATAATATTCCTAAAGTGCCTACATCTGCTGCCCAGCCAGTAGTGTTGCAGGCTTTCTGCCCTCCTCCATTCCTCACACCGGAATAAGAGAAATTTCACCTACTGTGTCCAGTAAGGGCTCTCTGTACTTATGTCCACCGCTCCGGCCAGTGGTATAAGTCGGAGCAGCTACTGGTCTAATTGGATAGTGGAAGCAATCTCTATTGTTTATGAGGCGCACAGACTCCCTACGCCGCTGGGCATAAGGACTCATTCCACTAGGGGGGTCGCCTCCTCAAAGGCTTTGTCCAAAGTGGTTCCCTTACAGGATGTATGTGCTGCGACGGGGTGGTCTATGCCGCACACATTCATTATTTTATTACAACCTGGATATACATTCTACCCTGGGCTCGAGTGTCTTGCAGTGACCCTCAGGCTCATACCTTTTGAACAGGCCATGCCCTCAGTATGATGGAGTGGGTATTCTCGTTCCCACAACGTAAAGCTCAAGCAATGTTGAGTTCCCTTTGAAAGGGAATGTCTAGGTTACGCATGTAACCCTGTTCCCCGAGAAGGGAACAAGAGATTGCGTAGCGTTGTCATACTGGGCATGTCTGTGAATTGCATCTTCGCTTCAGATAATAGAGGCTGATAGATTGGTTCACAGGTAACGTTTTAATATATCGCAATGCGCTTAATTGCCACGTCACCTGATCACAGCAGGCCTATAAATAAGCATGATGTTACACAAGCTTCAGATACCGGTTACACGCAAGGGCACTTCCCACAGTATAAAGCTCACATAACGTCTCGTTCCCTTTTCAGGGAACAGGGTTACATGCGTAACCCAAATGTTCTTCAAGGGCTTTTTAAGAGCTCATTTAATAATTTAGGGTACTTAGCTTCCAAAAAATTGGTTTTACATGTCACCCTTTCTGATCGGAAACACTTATTTATAGGGTTCTACAAAGAACTTTTAAGGATTAATTCCTCAGAGGAACAATTGTAGAACTCAAAATGGTTCTAAATTTTTATTATCACATGTAGGATGTAATCTGATTCACTAAAAACAAACAAACAGATAAAAAGACGTTTTTTACATAAAAGACAAAATTGCACAAAATCTACAACGTAAACCACATTAAAATATACCTAATAAGTTCACATTGAAGGTCTACTATATAAATGCATGAACTTACTAAGTAACTAACTCAATCCTACATTATTCGAGGTACAAAATGTAAATACTTATAAGTATCTATAAATAAACTTAAGGTAGTAAATAAGCAAATTGAATAAAGTGAATTATTGATTGAATAAGCTATCATGGTAAATAAGTGTATACTTTGTAACCTCTTGTTTATGTATTTTATTTCTTTATTACTTTATTTATTTGATTAGTTTATTGTTACTCCTCCACCCCCTCATCTGAGGCTGAGCACAGTGATCACGTGACCTGCCGGCCGTTTGCTCATTATGCAGCCGAAACAATAGCATGTTCATGGCTGTGCTAATTATTATTCTGAGAATGTACCAATTTGTTGCTCCAGAGTGACAGTGAGTTAGGGTAGTGAAAGGGGCATGGTGCCAGCCGTCAGAGTCCCCTGAATGGAGCTCTTTCAGCCCGAGGGTGAGACAGAAACGACCGTTTTCTAATCGTGCCAGTAGAAAAAAAAACAACTGTTAAGGGGGATGAAGAGTGAAACAATATCAGTTCAGGGGAGTTTTATAAGAACAATGTAGTGCTTATAAAAGTGCATACTGACACTTTTATATTAATTCATCAAATGTTGCTGGGAAGGTCAATGCGTCCTCGACTTTTTAAAAAAAAATTAATTCAAACCAAACCCCCATGCCACTATGTTCTGGAATCAGTTCATGACCAGAAATCCACAACCAGGTTCAAAAACAAGTTACACACTAATCGGTCATACTGAATGCTACTGATTCTGGCTTTCAGATGTAACCTTACCTGTCCAATACAAGGTAATAGCTGCACAAGCTGTAATTTTCCACCTTCCACACACCCAATAATTATATTATAAAGTGTAAATATCCATGCTGACAAGTTGATTTTTATTTTATTAACCAGGAATATATTATAGCTGCTATGTGACTCAGATTGACTCCATCAGTGTGTGTTACTGAGATCAAATCAAATCCATTAACAGAAATAAATAAACATTAAAAATAAAAAACAACAACAAAAATAAATAAATAAATAAATAAATAAATAAATATATATATATATATATATATATATATATATATATATATATATATATATATATATATATATATACACACACACACACACACACACACACACACACACACACACACACACACACACACAGAGGTCACAGCCACACAGCCACACCTCCTTCATTATGACACAGCGTTCACACCAACACCCTATTAACTGGGACTTAAATGCAGAGGCCACACCTCCTTCACTTAGATTGAAATATAGAGGCCACGCCTACTTCTCACCTCCTTCACTGTGACTGACAAGCACAGAGGCCATGCCCACACCTCTTTGAATAGGAATGACAGGGACAGAGGCCCACATGCCCACACCTACTTGACAGTGGCTGACAGACACAGAAGCCACACCCACACCTTCTTCACTGGAGCTGTAAAGCACAGAGGCCACACCTCCTTCACTGTGACTGACAAGCATAAAGGCCAAACCCACACCTTTTTTACTGGAGCTAACACACCCAGTGGCTACACCCACACCTCCCCCACTGGGACTGACAAGAAGGGAGGCCACACCCACACCTCTTTCACTGTGACTGATAGGCACAGATGCCACACTCACACTGTCACTGACCCTGACAAGCACAGAGGCCATGCCTATGCCTCCTTCACTGTGACTGACAGACCCAAAGGCCCTCTCCGCACTTTCTTCATTAGGACTGACAAACACAGATGCCACACCTCCTTTACTGTTGACTAACAAGAACAGAGGCTCTGCCCAGACCTTTTTCACAAATTAATAATTTCTTTGTTCAGCAGTCATGTAATAATAATAATAACAATAATAATAATAATAATAATAATCAATACAATCAATAAGATTAGTCACTAATCTTATGCTGCATGAACACAAAAAAAAAAGTAATATCTAAAAATAAATGCTTCTCTTGATTTCCTTTTCGTACTGAAGTGTAGTTGTTTGATGTGAATTTAGCATCTCCCACTATGTGTGTGTGTATGTGTGTGTGGTTAGGAGGAGGTGATGCGAGGGGCTTGAATGGAACAGAAGGGTAGGTTAAAAGTCATGGTTGACCTTTACATAGCTCTGAGGTCACTGATCCTTAGGGGAGTGTGACGCACAGCGACTCAACCGCCAAGTCAAACCACTTCCTGTAACGATGGTTCCAGTAGGATCACTGTGACAATGCTTTCAGCTCCGGGTTTACAATGACTTCATCAGCAGCATCAGTGCCCGGAACACACAGCCTGAGTGTGTGGAGAGGAGTGTGTGTGCAGCTTGTGCATTCCTTACTGCTGAGATGCAATGTGGACACGTGAAATAGTGCTTGTGTTCATTTCTGAGTCAGGAGTTAGACACAGGAAGCTCTTTGCTTTGGATCAAAATGACCCATTAATATGTTTACTAAAATACGTTAGTGCTTTTGCTAGCCAGATATGTGAGTAGTGAATTTTTAGCAATAGAAAATATACTGTATATATCATTATACTTACACATTTTTGAATTCTGGTTACTGATTGGTCAGTAGGTGTTTGGATGTGCTCAGACAATAGTTCAGACTACAATGCACTCATTCTAATACGTTATTGTTTCTATAGTAACAGCAACATACACAGGGACTTGTACAGTGGACATGCCACATAATCTAAGACTAATAATAAACAAATTTTCATTAAAAAAAAATGTGTTACACTTTGCAAGAAAGTAAAATTTATATTCATTGATGTGTAATTTTTTTTGGAAAAACCTATTTAACATTTATGAAAGGAGTCTCAGTTATAAGCACTTTGCAACAGTCAAGGTTTATGCTTTCCGGTTTCTCAGTAAAATGAGAGAGGAAAAAAGGTATGGCATATCTTTTAGTAATAAATAGTTATCATTGGCAAACTGCTGTGGTATAAGAGTAAAAAACACTTGCTGTTATAGGAAAGTAATCAATTTTGGGTTGGTAACAATAACTCCACTTTATCACACCATCCTATCATGGATGATTTTCCTATAACAGCATGTCCTGTCATGTTTCATTCCTTACTTGGGAAAATTTAAATATTAAAGGTGCTAACTGTAATCATAGTGCCCTCTGCTGCATGTGATATTGCTATTAGGAAAAACTGATGTCTTTCTCACTCCCTTTCTAGAAACTACATATGCATTGTTAATTTCCTTGTACAAAAATGTTTTAATTCTGGCTGGCTTATTTCTGGGCTAGATAAATTATGTAAACTGAAGCAAACCAGAGCCATTGCATTGCAATTTTATGAATCATGGCTGGACTGATGAAGCACCTCATTGATGAAAGCCCTACGCTGCAGTGGTGAAACACCAGGCTGGGCTGCTGTAGCCCCTGATTGGCTGAACTCCCAGGCTGGATTGATGAGTCATCTGATTGACCAAAGCCTTTGGTTCGACTGATGAGGCCCCTCATTGGCCAAAGCCAAAGAGTGGACCGGTGAAGCCATATTTTCACCAATCACTGGACTGTTGAAGCCCCTGATTGGATGAAGCCCCTGGCTATACTGGTGAAACCCAAACCTAGCCAAAGCCCCCTACAGGACTGATGAAGACTCTGATTGTGCGAAGCCTAAGGTTGGACTGGTGAAGCCCCAGGCTGGACTGATGAGGTGACTGATTAGTGAATCTGCAAGCTGGAATGCTGAAGGCCCTGGTGACTGAAGCCCCTTGCTGGACTGGACAATTCTGGACTGGTGAAGCCCCTGATTGTCCAAAGACCCTCACTGGAGTAGAGAAGCCCCTGGCTGTACTGGTGAAACCCCAAATTAGCCAAAGCCCCTTACTGAACTACTGAAGTCCCTAATTGGACAAATCCACAAGGCTGGACTGGTGAAACTCCAGACTGGACTGGGGAAGCCCCTGAATGGCCAGTGCCCCAGGGTGGACTGGAGAAGCCTCTGGTGACAAGACCCTCGCTGGACTGGAGAATTCTCTTATTGATGAAGCCCCTGATTGGAAAAAAAAACCCTGGCTGGAGTAGACAAGCCACTGGTTGTAGTGGTGAAACCCAAACTTGGCCAATGCCCCTTACTGAATTGATGATGACCCTGATGAAGCAGTCCAGGGGCTGGACTGGTGAAGCCCCAGACTGGACTGGAGAAGCCCCTGATTGACCGAAGGCCCTGGCTGGACTGGTGAAGCCCCAGACTGGACTGGTGAAGCCCCAGACTGGACTGATGAGGTGCCAGATTGGCCAAAGCCCTAGACTGGACTGATTAGGTGGCTGATTGGCCAAAGCCCCTGGCTGGACTGGTGACACTCCAGACTGGACTGGTGAAGCCCCTGATTGGCTGAAGCCCCAGGCTGGACCAGTGAAGCCCCTGATTGGCCAAATCTGCAGGTTGGACTGTTGAAGCCCCTGTTGACTGAAGCCCCTGGCTGGACATGTGTGTGTATGTGGACTGGTGAAGCTTCTGATTGGCCAAATCCTCTGGCTGGACTGGTGAAGCCCCAGACTACAAATATGAAATGCCTGATTGGCCAAACCCCCTTATTGAACTGAGCCCATGATGACAAAATTATACTGAGCCCGTGATTAGACAAAACCTCTAGCTGTACTCGTGAAGCCCTTGGCAGGACTGTTCAAGCACCTGATTGGCTATTTAACACTAGGCAGATATCTTGCTATCGTTCTTTCAAAATAAAAGTACTTTAACAAGTAACTATATAGCCTGTGTGACATTACTTTACTAACATACCAAATATTAAATAAGTATCAAATAAGTTATCAAATTTAATTAAAACATAAATATGTAATGGGGCGCACGGTGGCTTAGTGGTTAGTACGTTCGCCTCACACCTCCAGGGGCCGGGGTTCGATTCCTGCCGGGGCCGTGTCTGCGGAGTTTGCCTGTTCTCCCCATGCTGCAGGGGTTTCCTCCGGGTACTCCGGTCCAAAGATATGCATGGTAGGCTGATTGGTGTGTCTGTATTGTATGAATGTGAGTGTGTATGTGATTGTGCCCTGCGATGGACTGGCACCCTGTCCAGGGTGTACCCCGCCTTGTGTTTTGATGCTCCTGTAACCCTGAAGAAGGAGTAAGTGGTAGAAGATGGATGGATGGATAATTATGTAATGATGGCACACTTTTGCACACTATTTGTCAATAAACAATCTCACTAACACTAATTCTAGTTAACTTAGTGCTAAAGTTAGTTGACTGCAAGTTAATGTTTGGGTAAGGCTTGCTAGTTAATTAACTAACAAACTAAAAAAAAGTTCACTGAAAGTTAACGTTTATCATGAATGCAATAAACAGATTATTGCTGATCTTTTCTTCTGTGTTCAAAGATGATTTTTTCTGAACAGACTTTTGAAACGTCCACGATATCTTTATGTTTGAGTTTCGCGGTATATTGTCTAACTGATTATGGGGTCTGCAGTGTGGATTCTGGACTGTGATATTGGCAGGTGCGTAACGCCAAATTACCGGCTGCAATTTGCATTTTCCCTCGGCTAAGAAGCGTGCCATTATCATATCAAAGGGAACTCACGACTCCGTCTAGTTCAGAGAGATGTGGCGCCGCTTCAATTTGAGCAATTAATGTGCCGATGAAGACGCTTGTCATGCGTCCCAGAGTTTCGCTGCTTCCGTCCACATTGTTCCTGCCGGCAGAGGACGAGGGAGAGTGTCTATGCTCAGATGGCTGAGAGGGTCGCGCGCGCAACACACACACACAGTACTCTTTTCCTTGCTTAGCCAACGGAAGTAAATGGATTTGCATGATCTTTAGTGAGACATTCCCCCCCCGAGCTTTTTTTTCGAACACAAAATCATTGCTAGGTGTACTTTTTGTTTGCCATTAATTAACATTAACTGAGTGTGAGAGGATCGTTTTCTAGTAAATGATGTATGTATTAGTTGCTATTTTCTAGAAACATCCATCATTGTCATTTTGTTTGACACTTTTTTTTTTGCAATTCGTTGAACATTAAAAACAAAAAGAGATAAATCCAGGATATTACTGTTGTCCTGTTAAGGAACACTCAGCCATTTAGATTTTTGAGGGGAATTTCCTCCTCCTCCTCCTCCTCCTCTTCCTCCACCTCCTCTTCTATTTCTCCGGATTGTTCTGAAGCACTCCAAGGTTTTTCTTTCAGGGCTATATAGCACTTACAAGATGGTATTAGTCACAGCTGTTCTGTGTGATTTCCATCCCTTTGCCGGCACAGCAGCGCTTTGCCAAGTGGCTCTGAGTGCCTCTCGCCATTCAGCGCCGCCTCTCACCGCCTCTCGCCACATCCTCGCAGCCTCTCTCAGCTGCCCTCCTCTGCCAGCGCTAAATTGAATTTGATGTAGCCCCGTTTTTTATTATTTTATTTTGCTGTTGTTTGGAAGCCTCCTGAACAGGATAATATGCCTTGATAATATATCATGGCAGACCTGTGTGTTATATAGCGTTTAAAGTTTAGTGAGGGATAAAATATTTGTGGCACAACATCGTAGCAAGCATTACTCACTTCCACAGCTAATGGGAGCACTGTCACGTCTGAACATCACAATAATTATATATATATATATATATATATATATATATATATATATATATATATATATATATATATATATATATAGTTCTAGCACTATGGAATTCTCCAATCATTAGGTTGATTTCTTTTCTATAACAGCAGCTCTAACTCGACTTCTGGTTGTAAATAGCAGGTTTATATTAATGCCCTCGTTCTGATACATTATCATTTCTATTGTAACAGCGCATTCACAGGGACTTGCATGATACTCCATATAAAGGGTATTAAAGAAAAACTGTGTAACCAATATGGTGAAGTTTTCTCTAAGGAGAAATGTGTTTATTTAACATTTATGGAAGAGGTAAATCTGTAAGTTTAGGTTTTCCCAATATCTTTAGCACAGAGGAGTTTAAGCTTTGTGGTTTCTTGGTAAAGTGACAAGCTGTGTTCTTGACAGGCTGATGAGGGAACAACTATTTATAGTTGCTATAACATAAGTGAGAACAGGAAACCAACTTGTTTCATCAGTATTCCATAACATTAAAAGTACATAACTATAAATGTTTTTTAAGTGTATCATTTTGCTCATTAATAAATGAAAAATTGTAATCATTGACAAATTGCTGTGCTATAAGAGGAATAAAACACTTTGAACGGTGCCTCAGTTGAAAGAAGTGCTTGAGACAGGTTATATTGCTTCAGAAGATCAGTAAAATATGCAGAGATAAACCAGTCACAGCTTTATGTGTCATTAGGACAACTTCGTACTTTGTAACTTTGTAGCCATTACAAAATATTAGACACAGAATAAAATAATCATCAGTCATTGGCAATTTGCTTTTCTGAAATAAGCAAAACCAAACACGTTATTTTTTACTATGTTGAACATAGTAATAATAATTAAAAAAAATTAAAAGATTTTACCTGCCATGTGTTGCATTCATGTAGGCCAAATGTTTAATTATATGGCATATTATAATTTTCATTTGTCAAGGAAATTGTGACAATTTGAAAAGTTGATTTTATTATGTGACATAAATGCTTTTTTTGCCAAAAAAAGATAAATGATTTCATGACATTCATGACTTCATCCTCATTTATTGCTTCAGTTGTTTTAATGATGACTTCCACACATTTGGCAATTTGAACATTAAATTTGTGATGATTGATATAAAATAAATGATTGATGTATGTAATGGAAATGAAGGTGAAACAGAGCGTGGGGCTGAGAGTGGACTTATATTCACAATCACATGTCACATGCCACATGTCAAATAGCATTTTCCTGCCAACTTCCCAACTTTGCTTCGTTATCTCTCCTCTCTGTGATGGGCGTCTCTCTCTCTTCACTTTCTCTCTCTATGCTGCAAGTTCACGCTGATCACAGTGATGTTTGTGACAGGCTATGACAGGAAGAAACTCTTATCGCTGTGGGGTTTGGAGGCCTTGGCTAAATTGGAAATTGCAAATGGGGTTTAAACTCATCATCTATTATGTCAGATGACCTTTGGAAGCTGCTGATAAAAAAAAGAGGAATGGGGAAACAAAAAAGCGGAAGCAGTGTTAGCTCTGATCCAATTTTCAGCACCATATCCACTCACCGGGTTTCATTCGCAGTCGGACGACGAACGGCGCAGAAGTGAAAATGATAGGGTTTCGAGAGAGCAGCCATTGTTATTGCAGATTAAGATTTTCTCTTCCTATTTGCCAGAGGTCGACCTGCCGGTCCCCTCTGTGCGATTCCTCCATTGTGTAATCAGTTTCAATATCTGCTCCGGGGGACGTGTAAGCCGTCCTCCTGAGATAAACACTCACAGGAGAAATGTTGGACTTAATGGTTTTTTTCTTGGAGGCGACTCAGGGTCACTGTGTACCAATATTGACTCATGAATGTTACCTTTAATCTGACATCCTTACGGAATGTGACAGGATGCCCATGTTCAGAGGCTTCTCCGTGTTCTTCCTGTTCATCCTCTTTGACATGCAGCACTTTACCTGTTCGTGTTCACATTTTTGTGATTGAAATGTCAGTTTGCCACTTGCTGTTTATACATGAGCTCAAGGTTCAGGCGCATTACTGAGGGAGTGTAAAGGGGAAAAGAAAGTTTTTTGTATGCCTCTGAACAGTTCATTGCATAAATTATTATGGTATAGTATGTAGAGATTAAATAAAAAACAAAACAAAAACAACAACAAAGAAACAAAAGAGTCTACCCTCCATGTGAATAAAATATTATGATTCCATAACATGATTTTTAAAAGCTTTGATATTTCTGGCAGAAAGTTATGTTGTGAAATTTAAATGCATTTAATAAGAATGCATGTGTCAAATAACAATGTCATAAAAAAGGTGTGTGGGGGTGTGTGAAACAAACAAAAGAATCAAGCCAACAAACTGTTACGATTTCCCCTCGCACTAAGTGCTGGAGCACGCAGCGCTCTCCAAAGCACGAGCACGTGCTTCTGGGTTTCAGTGCCACTGACTTTGTTTTCTTTTGACACGTGCGTTTTGTTATAGTTTACGTCCTGTCTCCACCCCTGTATTGTCATTGGTTGTTTCCCGTATGTGTCACAATTAGTCTCAGATGTTTTGTGCTCACCATATATAACGTTTGTCATTTAAACCCCACGTGTCTCTTTTTACTTCGTGAAGTATTACGTGAGTTTTCCTGAATACCAATCCTTTGTTCCTCGATTCATGTGTCATAGCTTTGATCTTATTCTCGTCCTCGTTCTTTGATTCTGTTTTGCTTCGTTTATGCCCGTTTGCCAATCACCTGACCTTTTCTTTACTCTACTAAAGCTCTTATCTGCATTTGAATCACTCCTAACCTCCATTATGTGAATAACATGACGCAAATTGTCATATCACAGCAAACCAGTGACTATATTTCCCATCCTGTACTGTGGCCTACAAACATGGCCGCCATGGACTGCAATAGCCCAGAACACTTACATTCATTCTAATCACTCACAACTGCATCGAATTCACTGCACTCACAACCACAGTATAAAGAGACTGTTTGAACACAGAGACTTTGCGAAGTATTGAGTGTTATCACCATACCAAACGTTTGTACCCTGTTCCTCGTTTTGTTTCATGTTTGTTGATCTTGCTTCTTATTTCTTGTTCTCGATTCTTGCCTTGCCCAGTTTATGCCTGTTTGCCAATCACCTGACCCATTGCCTATTTCTTGACTTCACTATTGTCTCATGTTTTGTATTTGTCTGCCTGTCTCTCTCTAAATAAACTCTTATCTGCATTTGCATCCGTCCTAACCTCTATTACGTGGATCATGTGACAGAATACTTCGCCTCACCATGGATGCAGCAGGAAGACGGAGAAAACGCCACACTGGTGAACCCCAAGCTAGACAAAGGGCAGTGGTACAGATCCATTGTGTCCCAGCTTTGGATTCGATCCAGTTACCCCAGTGGACTGCTATAGGACTCCCAGATCCATATGATGGGTTTTTTGGCTACCCTGAATATTTTCTTGTTGACTGGCAGTTCTATTTTGCATGCATAGCGGACCCCGAGCCCGACGAGAAGCAATGACTAAGGTTCATGTTGTCCCAGTTTTTTGGCTCAGCTCTCCAGTGAGTCTAGTGGTCATGGGATCTAGGGGCATTGAGAATGTAACTCAGTTTGTGGGACTATTTGTGACGGTGTTTGGGAGTCCAGAATCCAAGGCTGTTCTGGAACATCTTTTGAGGGGATCAGCCTTGCAGATAAACCTGCCTTGCCGTTCACCATCTATTATGAGCAGGCAAACAGGGTGACCTCCTCCCCAAAGCTCCAGCCTGTGACCCGAGAGGTAGTTTCACCTGCAGAGCTCCAGCATGAGACCCAAAAGGCGGTCTCATTCCCAGAGCTTCAGCATGAGACCTGAGAAGTGGTCTCACCTGCCGATATCCAACCAGAAATCAATGTGGTGACCTCATCTCCAGAGCTCCAACCTCAGACCCATGAGGTAGTCTCACCTGCAGAGCTCCAGCATGAGATCCACAAGGCGGTCTCTTCCCCAGAGCTCCAACATGAGACCCACAAGGTGGTCTCATCCCCAGAGCTCCAGCATGAGACCTAGGAGGTGGTCTCATTCCCAGAGCTCCAGCATGAGATGCACAAGGCGGTCTTATCCCCAGAGCTCCAGCATAAAGTCAAGTTTCTGCTAGGGGTCAACAAGGTGACCTCCCAAGCCATGTTCCTGTCTAAGGTCAACAAGACGGCCACCCAAGCCATGTCCCTGTCTGAGGTCAAAGAGATGACCTCTCCAGCCAAGTTCAGTCCGAGGTCGAAGAGATGACCTCTCAAGCCCAGTTCCTGTCCGAGGTCGAAGAGGCGACCTCTCAAGCCAAGTTCCTGTCCGAGGTCGAAGAGATGACCTGTCAAGCCAAGTTCCTGTCTGAGGTCGAAGAGACGACCTCCCACACCAAGTTCCAGTGCAAGGTCGTTGACATGGACAACCAAGTTATGCTCAATACCTCCTCCATAACCTCTTGCTGTTGCTTGTGATGCAGATCCATCAGTTCGTCGGTGGTCAGCTCCTGGCCATGTTCCTCCACCAGCTCTTGAATGTCATCTCCATTCACCTCCAGTCCCATGGTCTTCCCCAAGGACACAATTTCATTGACAACTGACTACTCGCAACTCAGCTACTTGCATACCTCGTTTGTGCTTCTCGATGATTTCCTTCTTAACTTCATCTCCTTTTTCTTATCGCCTTCCTTTTCAAATTTTTTCTTCATGGGGGCCATTGTCGCAGTACAGTTACTACACAGTCACAACAGTTACAACACTATAGTAAACAGTATATGCTCACACGGATGTTGACTATACAAGTGAGGCACGCTGACTGAGACCAAGTATGTGAGAGAAGAACCATCGGCTCAGTAGTGATCACGTGACGCTCGGCAGACAAAGCAGCTTATACGTACTACAGGTACTCATATTGCAAGACCTCGCTCATATATCAAGTTAAATTTTGCTAAAATTTTTGCTCGTCTTGCAAAACACTCGCAAACCAAGTTACTCGCAATCCAAGGTTTGACTGTATTTGGATATGAAACTGTTCAGAAATTATGTGCAAAAATATGCTTTTGACCACTAGGTGGTGCTATTCTGAAATGCTGCAGCTAAGCTTCTGGCCTAATACTGATGGCACATTCGAAGTTTCATCACAGTCCCTCAAAACATTACAGAGATATACGCTCACATCCATTTTGGTATGCTCACTGTCCAATTCGTTAAAATGGCAATTGAAAATGATATTGTTTATCAAAATTCTTTGAAATTTGAGTCTCTCTAGATGATGCCTGCCAATTTTTGTGCACATTGGACAAACAGTGTAGGATGAATTCGAAAAAGTAGGTTTTTCGGAAAATTCAAAATTGCAGAAAAATTTTCATGACGGAAAATGATGTCATAGGTTGCAATTGAATAGTTTTGAGCTAAAATGTAAAAGTTATAAGCAAAAATGAGCTTTTTTCATATCTCGTGACCACTAGGTGGTGCTGTTCCGAACTTGAGCAGGCACTCTCAAGTCATGATGGCTGACAAATAATATGTTTGGTATGAATACGCTAAAGCATTATGGAGATATACTCTCACATCCATCTTTGCATATTCACCATCTAATTCGTTTGTGTGTTATTCAAAAATGGTTCAACTAATCAATGTGAATAACTTTTTCTCAGCATGGTCTGAAGATTATGTGATTCGATTATGGTGAAAATTGGACAAACGTGCTAAGAGGACTTTGAAAAAATATGTTTTTCAGAATATTAAAAATGGTGGAAAACCTAGTCAGGCATTTAAACCATGGTGTTTCGAATTTTGTTTCTAGCCCTTACAGTTCAAAAGGTAATTAGCATAAACTTGAGTGAAAATTTGACCTGTTGGTGGCTCTAGAACTTTTGAGATAGAGATGTCAAACTGGCTGTAATACCAGTTCAGAGTGTCCGCTATCTGTGTGATGAATTTTTAGAACGTTTTACCATACGGTTGTTTGGGCTGCCATACACTTCCATGGCGGAAGAATAGTAATAAGTGAGGAAACTAACGAAAACAATAGGGCCATCGCCCATTCTGGGCTTGTCCAATAATAGTATGCTAATAGTAATAATAATAATAATAATAATAATAATAATAATAACAACAACAACAATAATAATAATAAGTGGAGCAGATCCAATAGGGCCTTGCACCGGCAGTGCTCGGGCCCTAATAATAATAATAATAATAATACAATTGAAAGAGATGGTCTGATTTAACAGTACATTTTAAACTCTATAGCTAAATAGTGAACACTACAAAGCTAGTCACACTGATTTTATGTGAGACATTTTGACTTGTAATTAAAGGAAGTATCTGTGATTAACATGATTTTCAAAGAAGTTTAAAATAAAAAACGATAAAGGATTTCATTACGAGATAAACACTGGATGCCACATGTTCAACATTTTCAAATTTTCTACATTACCCACAATGCCACTTGATTATCTGCTAATAGGGATACAGTGGAGTTTAACCATCACCTAATCTCTAGCAAAAGAGAGCGATACAGTGACACTTTAATCCCTTAGCCTGTCCAGCTGTCTCACCTCCTCATCTGTACACTCTCCCAGATCAGAATCAGATTCAAAGATTAAACCTTTACTCACCATCAACTCCACCACCACCGTACTCGACATCTCACAGATCGCCAACTAGCCGAGGACTCTGAATTCATGATCGCTTTAACATGGATTTCTACACTGGATTTCTCATTAATTTGATGCTGAACAACGCTGAAAAGTGAGCAGTGTGCAAGTAAATATCATGAAATATTTTCTCATATTAAACTCCATTGTACCTGCGCTAACAATAAAAATAATAACATCCCCACTAATTACTGCACCAGGTAACAAATCATCACCTAAACCCATGACATACATATAAAGATATTTACTGTTTCATAGTACATTTTTATAAAAGAAAAACAAACAAAAAAAGAAACCACAAACAAACAAACAAAAAAACTTGTTTGAATAACAAGTATTAATGCGAAAAGTCCCAAGTTGTTTTTCCTGCCACAGCTCATTTCGCAACACACCTGTCACAGGTGCTGATCGTTAATCAGTTATTACGGCAGTTTATTTGCTGGATGTCAAGTTGCAATTTCCTGCTGATTTGGGGACGCTTGTCAGGTGGGAATTATGGGAGAGAACATGTGACAAAACACATCACTGGCACTGCTGCATCTCTCTCTCTCTCTCTCTCTCTCTAGTTTTTAAGCAAACAATATCTGGGACTCTGAAGTAATAAGGCGGAATGTATAATTAATTACCCAGCTTGCTCTAATTAGGGATGAATAAGTTGTGTCCCTCTCATCATCCCAAATGTGGTGATGGTTAATGCCAGTTTATGCTATATTAACTGCAAATATGCAATCCTTCTGAGAGCACTTTTCCTTGATGAATTTGATGAATGTGACAATAATTAGCAGAGACAGATGAGAGCTAAATTGCTGCTGACAATGTAACGCTATCCGCGGCTCGAGGGCTCGCCGGAAACATGGCAGGCTCACGCGCCACAGACCTGGGCCCCGTTTTCTAATTAATACTCCTCCCGCCAGTAGTTGGGAGAGAGAGTAAGAGAGAGAGAGAGAGAGAGAGAGAGAGAGAGAGAATGGTAATTGTTTTCGTCAAAAGGCTGTGGGGAGCTATCAGGGTAATAAAGTTAATTAGCAGAACAAACAACCTTTCTCAGTTTTAGACAGAACACCGTGGAGAAGATGCGCTGAGATAAAAATTCCACAAATAAAATTTCACACACACAAAAAATAAAATTAAATCAGTCATTTGCGCCTGAATGTAGTTCATCCGACACCCTTTTGTGTGAAATTTTAACTCAAGGAATTACATTTTGCACCACGCTTCATCAATCTAAATCCGTTACAAAACGACAATTAATTTTATCTCTATGAAACAATGCACCATTCATTGTCTTTTCCCTGCACTGAACACACACACACACACACACGCACACGCACACACAGACAGATACTGACAGGTTTGTGTAATGAAACGGTGTAAAAGTTTCAGCGTCACAGCATGCAGAATAAACACACTTCAGCAGCCTGAGGCATGTTTGGTGTCATGTTTTATTTTCCAGATAATCCCCACCACCATACACACACACGCACACACACGCACACACACACACACACACACACACACACACTGCAGGGAGGTGTGTGTACACAAGGTGGTGGTAGTTCTACTTTTTTTCCCTCAGCACGAGCATCCTTGAACACGTAATTAAATTCAAAATGTGTCTTGTCAGATTTTTTCCCCGTCAGCTGAAGGGCATTCTGTAGCTGTAGCTGTGATGCTCTGTGATATATATATAAAAAAAGAAAAACTTTTGGTCGCATCTTTAGAAAAAGGTTTCAAGGTTTGGAAAGTAAACACACCCATGATGCATTTCAGTTTGAATAGCTGAATGTATCTACCATCTTTCACAAAAAGGAAAGGGGTTTTTGTGTTTATTTATTTATTTATTTTCTTTCTTTCTTTCTTTTTTTTTTTTTTTTAACAAAATCCCAAAAAAGGATTGCTCCTCTTTTAGATTACTTTGATTCGGTTGATGTGCAAAAACATGTATTTAGAGCCTAAAACTTGCTAAAAGACCCTGAGCTGTGATCGGTGCAGGTCGATAACGACAGGCTTTCGGGCTTTTTTTTCTATCCTGACTCCTGATGCTCACCTGGGACTCATGATAGCTTATCAAAGCCTGAGCAGCGCTTCCTCAACACCAGCACATAATAGGGGCTTTCAGAGAGGAAGACTGGCAGCATGGGGAATTATGGGAAACGGCGGTCAGCTGACAGCCTGATGGACAGCTTGACTGCTTTTGCAGCATCATGGGAAATAGCTGTCACCTGATGCTGCCGTTCTCCCACTGAGATAACCTTCATTGTGACAGCGTAAACAAAGATAGCATTCTCGAGGTTCTCGCGGATCGAGGAGGCTTTTTTTTTGCACACAGCTCAGGAGAGCCTGCACTTGATCCTTCATTAGACCTGATCGATGTGCTAATTGATTATTGAACTTGAGTTTGAAGTGGTGAGCTGTGAGCTGTGGTGCTGCTTGATTTTTATTTAAAAAGTAATTCAAAGGAAGCCAGAATTTTATAATAAATTCATGGATAGCGGGAAATATTCTTCTCTTTGAACTATATTGAATAATTCCAATGATAAAGGCATAATAGTACATTTTATTCAGGGAAAGTGGTTAATGTATACTCTTGAAGTCACCAGATGATGTCATATACATAATTATATGTGTTTAATTTGCATATTCTTTGGATCATCATGCGCATTTGCATATAGATGCGTTACAAAAGCAGAAATATTATCTGAAGACTCAAAACAGGGTGGTGTAACAAAGCAGAGTTACTGTTACCACCTCAAAGTTGATTATTTTCCTTTAAAAGCAGATCCTAAAGTGTTTTCTTCCTCCTTTGCTGCAGTAATTATAGTCTTTTTTAGGGATGCTTGATTATGGCAAAAATCATAAGCACGATTATTTTGGTCAATATTGAGATCACGATTATTAAACACGATTATTTACTGACTTTGGAAACATGCATTTAACTTAAAAAAACACACAATGTTTTATTGGATCTTCACCAGTGGATTTCCTTGAATATAATTAAACTGAAAAAAAGCTAAACAAAATTAAACAAACATGCACACCCCCCCCACACACAAACACACACACACTTTGGCAGGAAGTGAGTTTGGCCTTTTAGGGAGGGGTGAAAGCTGTAAGGAGAAATGTTGTGCGGTTTTTAAAAAGACAAAATGAGAACATTGCGAAACGAAATGTAGCTCAGTAATAGATTTATCTCGATTATTTTGTTTTCTTAATCATCGGCGGCCATAATTGAAATTGAAATGGAAAATTCAACTAATCGCACAGCCCTAGTCTTTATCCATTTATAGTTACATTTAATGTTGTTAGCAGCTTACCAGCCTCTTCAATAAACCAACAAACAGCTTGTCATGATACCAAGAAACCACAAAGTGTAAACTCCTCCGTCCTGAAGATGTTGGGAAACAAAGTTACAGCTTTAGCTCTGACTGTTACAAAGCGCTAACTCTGGAGACTCCTTCCATAAATGTTAAACAAATATCTCCTTACAGAAAACAATAATTATATGCTTTTCCTTGTTATTAACATTTTCTGCTAATCTGTTTATTTTTAGGTTTAGTTCATGTGGGCCGTCTGTCCCTGCGAATGAGCTATTACTATAGAAACGTTAACAGATTTTTTAAAAATGCATTAATCTAAGCATAAAAATCATTTATGTTACAACTGGAACTATTTAATATAATATTAATATTTACTTGCCAGTTTTTCCCTATGACACAGTCAGCTTACTATACCATTCATACTAATTATGAAATATTAGTGTATGTTTGTACTTAATATACTTTAGCTGCTAACCAAATGTTTTTTTTTTCACGTTAATGATTCATGCAGATTTTTTGCCCCTGTACATTGTTCTCGTGTGTACAGTAAACTGTGTGTTTTTTATTATAATTTGATAACTCAGGCTATGCATCGTTTCTGAACATGTGCTGCTTTATAGACTAAACACACTCTAACAGAAGGAATGACAGGTTCTAGATCAGGTCAACAATGCGCATGATTACGTTACACACGCTTTTTGATCAAAGACCCGAGGAAATGGAGTCTGGACACGCCATAGATATTTGCTATTACAGCGTAACACATGTGGTCGACTCTCTCTGTGAAGCCCGTATGGAAATCTGTGCAGCTCTGTAACTTATTCAGACTAAAGCCGTAATATTGCAGTATGTGGTGAATGGGCCGTTTATAAACATCAGGGCAGGATGAGAAAATCAGGGAAAGGATATTTAACTTTGTTACAGTTACCAGATGAATAAACATGCACATCAAAATACAGGCGGCCTGGCACGAGAAATCATCTTCAACCCTGTGCTCCTTACTTTAAATAAGGAGAGAAATGGTATAATGAATGTGTGTACATCCCACAATCTACATGCTTACAGCTTTCCATTTACAAAGATGTCATTCCATTAAATGGCAAATAACAGTGCAGTGTCAGAGAAAATGAACAAATATTGCATGAAATAATTTTCAGTAGATTAGCAGAAGAATGTTAGAACTCAGTTTAAATTTCTTTAAAAATAATTTATAAACTCTTGTTGCATTTACTTTAATCTGAATGTGTTGATTCATTTTCTATAACAGCAGCTCTGACAGCAGTGCTGTCACTATATAGGTTTATATATAATGAATGCACTCCTTCTACTATGTTATGGTTTCTATGGTAACAGCTTTTTCACAGGGACTTGTATAATGGACGCAAGACAGATTAAACCAAGTTTAAAAAACATTGATGTTTTCTGTAATGAGACATTTATAGAAGGAGTCTCTAGTGTCAGCGCTTAAAACTGTAGAGGAAAAACTGTAACAGTCAGAGGTAAAACTGTAACTTTAAGTTTTCAAACATCTTCAGATCAGAGAAGTTCATGCTTTCTGGTTTCTGTCAAACAAAATAAGCTGTGTTTTATAATTTTGTGTCTTATTAACATCCAGAGAAAGGAAGAAGGAGAGTCTGGTGAGGGAACGCCTGTTTATAGCTGCAGTAATGTAAGTGAGAACAGGAACTAATTTGTTTCACTGAAATTAAATGTAACAATGAATGGTTAAATTATGGCATGTTGTTCATTAATAAATACACATTGTAATCACTGGCAAATTGCTGTGGTATAAGAGGAATAAAACACTGCTGATTATTTTCCTAAAACAACACAGTCTGAAGTGTTTTATTCCTTACTTAATATATACATATATCATGTGTACTGTATGTTACTGTATATGTGTCTCAAAAAACCTGAAGTAGTTGTTCTTACATGTTTCAAAGTGCATGTCGTCCAGCCTTAGACAAAATATTTTTACGCTGAGGTGTTTTTCTAACCTTTCTGTGATGCCGGTGGGAATTTACCACTGAATGATGGTTCCTTGTTGAAAACAGCAGTGCGTGAGGTATTTTTCAGGCCACTGGATGTCTTGTATGAACAGCTACATCTGGACTTTCAGAAATGTACATATTTGTCTTGGACCATGATCTTTTCTGAAGTCATGTGGGTGTCCATGTGACTCGATCTAGCTGTGAGGTGAAAAGTGGCATGAAATTCCACTTCTTAATTTCTGTAGATTTATATCATGTTTATTATCATGTTGGTTCTAGCATTGTTATGTAAATGTGCTCATTCTACAACATTATCATTTTTATAGCAACAGCTCATTCACAGCTCTACATAAACGGATTAAACAATTGTTGATGTGGTGAAGTTTTCTGTAAGGAAATGCTTATTTGACATTTATGGAACAAGTCTCCATCAGTGCTTTGTAACAGGTAGAGGAAAAACAGTAACTTTTAAGTTTTCAGGACAGTGGAGTTTACACTTTGTGGGTTCTTGGAACCCTTTTTCTAAGAGCTTACCATGACAGAACCTCACACTTACCCAGTTGAAACATACACTCATACAGTTCTTCAAAGGTTTTTTAAGGGATCACTAGAAAAATCCTGTACTGTATGGTTCTACAGAGGGACAACTGGGGAAGACTTCTAGTTGTTTAAACATATGCATGTTTGTACATTCACAAAGACACATACACAGAATCATTTGATAATAATGTTTATAATGGCCAATTATTTTGTTATATTATATATATATAAATTAACAAAAAGGTACAAAACCGATATGTGTACATCAGAGTGCTGTTAAAATATACAGCAAGTTATTTAAACAATATTTAAATTACATGGCTATAATTGTATTGTATAGAAAACATTTATAATACATAGTGTGTATTTGTGCTATATAAAGTCACATATATATTATATAACATGTTTTTGTGTTTTATGGGCAAGGTGGCTTAGTAGTTAGCACGTTTGTTTCACAACTCAGGGGTTGGGAATTCGAATTCTGCCTTCGCCCTGTGTGCATGGAGTTAGCATGTTCTCTCCATGCTTTGGGGGTTTCCTCCGGGTACTCCTGTTTCCTTCCCCAGTCCAAAGACATGCGTTGTAGGCTGATTGGCATTTCCAAACTGTCCATAGTGTGTGAATATGTGTGTGTATCCAGGGTGTCTAGTGTGTCCCCCACCTTGTGCCCTGAGTCTCCTGGGATAGTCTCAAGGCTCCCCGTGACCCTGTGTAGGATAAGCAGTACAAAAAATGGATGGATGGAAAATAAAATAAAAAATGGTAGGCTGCATTTATTGTCTCTGTTTGATGGAATTTTCAAAAAACTGCAGTGCTAACCTACAAAAAATACAATGCTAAGTATAAAAAATCCTTGATAATTGGGGCAGTATTAGTATTAATGGAATACACTTTGGTGTATTACGCTGACTGTATTTTTAAAAAGCAAGCAAACAAACAAACTTTAAATGTTCTAAATTAATTAGACAGATGTAAAGACATTATTTAAAAATAGCTATGCTTGTATATTAACAGAAAGCATACTCTGAATAAAAAAAGAAACGAATAAGAAAAGGAAATAGCTCTCATATGCTGCATTTCTTGGCTTTAATTGAAGGAACCTTAAAAAATACTAGAAGTAAACAAAACAGTTTGATATTTTGGACTGTACAATGTTTTGTTAGATGAAGTACACACATGTAAAGGCATTAAAAAAACATACCCATGTTTGTACATAAACAGATAAAATACACTGAATAAATGAGAAGGAAAAAGAAAAGAACAGAAAAAGATAAAGAAAGAGAAAAAAGTAACTTCAGAAGGCTACATTTCTTGGCGGTATTTGAAGGAATCTTCAAACAATGCACGAAACTATTTAAAAAATGTACAAAAAATCAATTACTACAAGGTAGACATTATATATAATGAACAGCTTGTTTCATATTATTCACAGTCACACACTCTATAAAAGGAACCCATACAGGAACTTGGCATCATGCTGGAATAAACAGTAATGATGTCACACTCCTGCACTCCTGTAAGCATCTTGTTCGCACTCTTCTCATAGCACAAGCTTTTTCTCTGCTCTTCAGGATGATGCTAATATCATGAAGAGGTCCTTTGTTATAACACAAGCTCCTTAAATGTGCTAAATTCTTCAGCCTACAATGCTAACACACACACACACACACACACACACACACACACACACACACACACACACACACACACAGACAGACACACACACACACACACACACACACACACACACACACACACACACACACATTGTGATGCAGCTACACTGGAATCTTGAGCAGAGGTGTCAAACATTTTGACGATGCGTCTCAAAAAAATGTCTCCAGAAAAACAATGGCACAAACCGCAGGGTGTTTTTTTTTTCACTGTGAGAAAATCCTTTTGTTTTAAACTTGTAGCTCGAGGGCTAATTCTGCTAATTGCTCTCTAGGTTCTTACTCTGAAGCAGATTAGGAAGTATTTTCGCAGGTTTGAGAATGACTTAGCGAACAAGCAATTTGTACTAATTTGCTGAGACTCAGAGACAAAAAGGCAGCTGCTAGCATGGGAGAAGCTAAGCATCTTAGCCCTATTATCACAACGTGTAGTGCTAATGCTAACACAACAATAGTGTGAGGGAGAAAAGCCGAGCAGGAAAACTTTACCCTGTTAAGGGTAAGAGATTTTCATGGAAATTAACTTCACATCCACCTGTTCACATTGAGTTTAACCCTACACTGCACTCTGCAATGTTTCTTCAGGAAACTGTCCAAGAAACTGTTTTTAAAAATTAACAAACCTTTAATTAACAAGTAAAAAAAACAAACAAACAAAAAAACACGCACAGACCTCCGCTGGGGCCGGGGCTGGTTCAGAGGGACCAAAAAGGGCACTCAAAAAAATGCCTTACACGTTAGAGAGTTGGAGTTGGACTTAGATTTCATTTCACTTAGATGCGTTTCTCCAAAACATACCATAACACTTAAAAGCATTAAAAAGTGTCATGAAATAAATAACTAATACTCACTGGTTACTAATACTTAAATAAGCACGTGAAGACATGCTAAACTATGCTATTGTCATTGAATGGTTTTGGATAAAACCAAATTGAATGCCATTGTCAGGAATGTGGCAGCAATCGAGCTATGCATTTTTTTTTTTAAATAATGAATTAAGCATAACTCGCATGCTGCTGCATTCGCTACGTTTACAATATTATGTTAGTATACTTAAAATTTTTTCGTACTGTCTGCAGCTCATGAAATAGTTCGAAGACTCATGGTTAAGAGACTGCTGTGTAGTGCTGTAATCAAAGCTCTACCTAACACTTCTGCCAAACATCTCATTCACCTAACTATGTATACAGTTTTATTTTGTATTTATTATTATTGTTTCTGGCAATGGTAGAAACAAGTTGTTAATTATTATTGTTATTATTATTATTATTATTATTATTATTATTATTATTACATTTACATTTTGAGACCAAAGGGGAGGAGGCATTTCAATACATCTTTCTTTCTTTCTTTCTTTTTTTTCTCCAAGTTTCCATCTTTCTTTCTTTCTTTCTTTCTTTCTTTCTTTCTTTCTTTCTTTCTTTCTTTCTTACCTTCTCTCTCGTTTCTTTCATTCTTTCTCCTGACTTTCTTTCTTTCTTTCTTCTTCTTTTCCAACTCTCAAAGAGTTTACTATTTACTTAATTAAGGATGATAAAATGTAGATTGTAAAATATAAATCACAGATGTTCACATGTAGATTATTGTTAATGAGTATTATTAATGAGATATGAAAATGAAAGTGTTGATTGTCAGTGTGGTCAATGTGGTAGAAAGATTTGGAGTGGTTAAACATGGCAGTCATCAATAAATAAATTTAGGTTACATGTTTTTCTCTCCTAACATGCTGGAGTGTAAAGCTTTACATTAGTACACTGGCTGTAACCCTGCAGTGGAGCTGTATGTAAATAAAGTGTGTGAAGCCTCAGGGGTGTGGTTGCATCATTAAGCTCCAGGTGGGAGTCGAGACTGCGTGAGAAATTTCACACCTCCCCCGGGGAGACACTGATGAGCAGCGGGACACTCACCAAGCCACTATTTCAGTCGTTTGACTCTTTCCCTGTCTTTACTAAGGCCCTGTTTACACTAGTGCATTTTCATTTTAAAACGCATAACTTTTGCTACAGTTACGCCTGTTGTCTACACTACTCTGGCATTTTTGACCCTCGAAAACTAAGACTTTTGGAAATGCAGAAGACCCCGTTTTAATTTGAAAACTCTGGGCCTGCATTTCAGTGTAAACAGACCAAAACGAATTTTTAAAATTTTTGAAAACGAAGGCGTGGATGCCCACATTCGCCTCTTGATTGGCTCTTCTTGATCATTGCGTATCCTTCCCTGATCCGTCAAGTCCCTATCATACAACCATTACGCTACCTTGATCAAACACACAACAACATAGAGACTAAACCGCAAGCTTTGCTGGCTTTGTTTTCATTCTTAACAGCCATTGTGCAGTTAAATTCTGTATTTTATAATACTTCAGCCGCCTACATGCGCAAGAGGCAAGCTATAATTAGAGCAATCGGCAACAAATACCCAGTGTGCATGAATGGTCATGTGACGCGTTTTTGGTCGTGTAGTGTGGACAGAGATCGTTTCTGAAACACAGCGGAAATGCCAGTGTGGGCGAGGATCGTTTTCATTTTAGAATGCCGCTTTGAAATGAAAATGCATTGGTGTAAACAGGGCCTAAGACATGAATACAAATCTCATACAAAACACTTTCTATGATTAGCTCAGTTTCTGTAATGAAGATGAAAAAAAAAGTTGTTAAAATGGCTGCTGTTTGTTTAAGATGGCACAGGAGTAAAGTAATACCTCAGGGATCCATGTTAGGTCCAAATCTCGTTTCCTTGAATAACTCTTTAAATGTAAAACAGTTGCATGATAGAAACATTCCTACACATTTCTGTCAGTGAGCATTAATAATTTAAGTGTATGACTTTGTGATTTTGAATCTTCTACAGTGCCCTACAGTAATATTGGCACCCTTGGTAAATATAAGCAAAGAAGGCTGTGAAAAATTGTCTTTATTGTTTAAACTTTTGATTGTTTGTTCAAAAAATCCACAAAAATACTCTACTCTCATGAACATCAAACAATTGCAAACACAACATAGCTTTATAAAAAAACAACAAATTTGTTACATATAGTTATGTTACAATTATTGGCAGCTTTTTAATCAATACTTTGTGCTACCTCCCTTTGCCAAAATAACAGCTCTGAGTCTTCTCCTATAATGCCTGATGAGGAGAATACGTGGCAAGGGATCTGAGACCATTCCTCCATACAGGATCTCTCCAGATCCTTCAAATTTCAAGGTATATACTGGTGGACTCTCCTCTTCAGTTCACCCCACGGTTTTTCTATGGGTTTCTAGGGTTTACTGTGGTCAGTAAACCATTTGTGTGTTGATTTTGATGTATGTTTTGGATCATTGTCCTGCTGGAAGATCCAACCACGGCCCATTTTAAGCTTTTTAAGGCCGTCAGGTTTTCATTTAATATTTGTTGATATTTGATAGACTCCATTATGCCATGTATCCTAACATAGTGTCCAGGTCCCCTGGCAGAAAAACAGCCCCAAAACATTAATGAGCCATCACCATATGTAACCGTGGGCATGAGGTACTTTTCCATATGGCTACCTCTCTGTGTGTGCCAAAACCACCTCTGGCGTTTATTGCCAAAAAGCTCTATTTTAGTCTCTTTTTTTTTCCACCATAGAACCCGAGCCCATTTGAAGTTTCAGTAGTGGCAAACTGAAGACACTTGAATTTGTGTTTAGATGACAGTAGAGGCTTTTTTCATGAAACCCTTCCAAACAACTTGTGGTGATGTACAGTTGTTTGCAATGAACACATCAAACAAAAGAAATTGAAATAGTTCAACACAACAAATGCTTCAAGTGGTTTCCCCAAATTCAAGTGAAAATGCAACTTATAATGATTTCTCTGGACGGGGCAGAAAAAGGAAGCTATCAACGGCTGCAAGCAGATTTCTGAGAAGGCAGGTTGTGAAAAACCCTCGAGTGACTGCAAAAGCTCTGCATCCTTGTCGCAGTGTACTGAGACAATGAAGATACGCGTCCAATTCCAGGTTGATTCATAACATTTCCACTTTTTAATTATTGCCCTGATGGTGGAAATGGGTATTTCAATGCTTGTGCTATTTTTTGTATAGCTACTTCACATTTTGTGACGCTCAGCAACCTTTTGCTGCACATCAAAGGTATATTGACTAATGACTAAGGGAATTTGGCCTATGTGTTACCTCATATTATTATCCCAGTGAAACAGGAAGTCATGGTTGAGCAATTTCCTGTTCCTAGTCACCCAAGTGTACTAAAAAACATAAAATATCAATGGGAATATACTTCAAATATATATATGAATTCATGGGGGTGTCCATAATTGTCGCACACCTATATTTAACAAAGATTTTTTTGTTTGGATAAACCTGTGTTTGCAATTGTTTAATATACATGAGCACAGAGTATTTTTGTGATTTTTTAAAACAAAATATCAAAAGCTTAAACAATAAAGACAATTTTTTACAGCCTTCATTGCTCATATTTACCAAGGGTGCCAATATTAGCATAGGGCAATGTACATGCTTAGCTACCATCCTGTAAAAATATGACCACCTTTACAAAAATATTGGTTTTTGCTTAATTATGCCTAGTAGAAATATTATGATGGTTAGTTTTATTTAAAATCAGAATTTTAATTAATTGACCAGCCAACCAGTGCACCTACTGCCTACCACACCACAGAGATAACGATCTCAACTTGACAAGCTAATCTCATGCTTGTTTTATTTATTTTTCCATGCTAGACGCTTTTGAGGGAAGCGATGAGTGATGAGCAGCTTCCTGCTGGGTGAAACAAAAATGGCTTTTCCGCCTCGCCTCCTCTCTAATCTGTTTGAACCGAGCAACTCAGTGTGAGGATCTCTGTGGTAAACTGCACCCACCTGCCCAGACCAGCAAAAGTCCTGTAGAACTCAAAATTTTTCCAGAAAAAAATTAGCGAAAGGAAGTGTAAAGTATTATGTTCTTCCAGTGGAATACTGTGAAGATGAGTGATCAGATGACGTAATAAAAAAGAGCAGGAATTTTCTGTTTCTGTGCTCCTTTATTGCATGTTTTTAAATCCACAATGAAACTGGAAGCAACACTCAAACACATCCATCCACGTTACTGAGGTCTGTATACCTTCTGTCACTTCATATTGAAATGAAATAAATTGTGTGCAAACGAGACGAGTTTTCAACAGTTTTAAACCCTAAAACAGTAACTATTGCAAAAAAAAAAAATCGCTCATATTTCTTCTATACATAACACATTGTACTTTTTTAAGAAAGCAAAAGTGTGACAGTAAAGCAGGGCGACACAACAGATTATAAAAATCAGCAGGATTTTCCAGGTATGGCAAGTTAAGAATATTTTAATCCCCCAACATTTCTGTATGTTGATCCTTGTTTTATTTTAGCTTTTATGAAAGCAAAATTGATTGTAGACTTTGTGTGCTGAAACAAGTAGAAACCATTAAAAAGGAGTCAGTATTGAAATAAAAAAAAAAACCTTCATGATTCATACAAATATAAATAAATCTAATTAACAATGGGTGTGCCATGTTTTCTTTCTTTCTTTCTTTCTTTCTTTCTTTCTTTCTTTCTTTCTTTCTTTCTTTCTTTCTTTCTTTTATTCTTAAATACAAAATCCAACTGCCAGCAGATGATGTCATAGGGGCATTTCCCTTTCCAGTCTCTTTTCAAATTTATCTTCTATAATTTTTCTTCTTTTTTTCTTATTTTCCTTCATTTCATTGTTTCCCGTTCTTTCTTTCTTTCTTTCTTTCTTTTCATGTTTTCCCCCTCTTCTTTTCCTTCCTTTAAAAAAAAAAAAAACAACTACTGCCTGGTGATGATGTCATTAGAGGTGTACCAGCAGCTGACCAATCAGCAGCTTTGTTGTTTATTTTTTCTCTGTTTGTTTTCTTTTTCAAATTGATCAATTTCTTTCTTTCTTTCATTCACTGTTTTAATTTTCATTGCCCATGTGTAGTGTCACATTAGGCATTGTGTCTATACCATCAGATCGAAAAATCATGCAGCTTGTCATGTAACCCGAAAAACAACAACAACTGTATGCTCCACGGTCCTGAAGATGTCAGAAAACTTAATGTTGCAGCTTTACATCTGACTGTTACAAAATACTGACACTAGGGACTCCTTCCATAAATGTTAAATAAATGTCTCCTTACAGAAAGTTTCACCATATCAATAATTAGAAACAGTTTGTTTTGTTTGATTTATGTGGAGTACCTGCACTACAAGTCCCTGTGAACGAGCTGTTGCTATAGAAACGATAATGTATTAGAACAAGTGCATTAATATAAAATTGTTATGTGCAGGTGCATTACTATCAGGGCTGCTGTTCTAGAAAACTAATCTCATCTATATTGAAAATGGGACAGGACCTACAGTTGAGCCCTGAGGAACATCTTTGTTTGTTTGTGAAAAATCAGACAAAGTGTTATGTACCTTTAAACACTGAAGTGTTTAATAACTCTGGAACTATTTACCCCACCATAGGGGCACTCTGTATGAGTGATGTGTTTGTAATGAATGTTATGCAGCTTCAGTAAATTTGGAATTGCTTTAAGGCTGCTGCTGCTGTTGGGGTTTAAATGGAGCAGTGCTGAAGGACACGAGAAAGAGTCCTTTTTCCTGGAGGCAGAAGTGGCAGATCGATGGAGAGTGTAGGAGTGGAGTGAATCTTTGTGTTCTCTGTAAAGCTGCTGCCTGATTGTGTGTGTGTGTATGTGTGTGTGTGTGTGTGTGTGTGCGGAGGGGAGAGACAGGCCCGACCTCTCCTTGTTCATCTCTCGCCTCATTCAGCAGCTTGTCAATAGTTGGCCTTGAGCTCAGTCACCACCCCCCAACATACACACACACACACACACTCACACACACACACACACACACACACACACACACACACACACACACACACACACACACACACACACACATTTGTTTTACTATCTGTATAAGGACCTGGTTCTCCTAGGTATTTTTTAAATAAAGGCTGAACATTTGTTAAAAAGCAGTTTTCCTTGTGGGAACCAGCCAGTTGTCAGATATTTCTATACTTGTGGTGAAATTTGTAACTAGAAGAGGTAAAAACATGCCCACACACAGACACATTTACATATTTGCTTTCTGACACTCGCGGTTATGTTTTACATGGTTATCTTTTTGGTGAATGAATAAATATCAAAATGTGCATAGATCATTACTGTGATGTCATTATCATCATTATCATGTCATTATTATTATGTTTACTCTTCCTGACAAGCCATCATTTTCTTCTTCTTCTTCTTCTTTCTTCTTCTTCTTCTTCTTCTTCTTCTTCTTCTTTTTCTCCTCCTTCTTCTTCTTCTTCTCTCTTTATTTATTAAGAGTGCAGTCTGCGGTGTTTAATATTCTCTTTCTCCACTCATGCTTCACTCTGTAGAGAACCTGAGGAAGAGCTGCACTGTGGATTTCAGGGTTTTAAAGTTGAAAAGCTTTCAGATTTAAGATTAAACTTTACCAGTAAACACACTGATGGAATATTGGAGAATTTCAATTCCAACTCCCAACTGATGATGTCATAAGGGGCATTACAGCAGTCATCCAATCAGCAGCTTTGCTGATACTCACACTCTGAAACTTTCCTTCTTTGTTTTATTGCTTTTATTGTTCTTTCTTTCTTTCTTTGCTTCTTTTATTTGTTTGTTTGGTTGCTTCTTTTTTTTATATAGCTATTTCTCCCTTTAATTTTTCCCTCTTTCTTTCTTTCTTTCTTTCTTTCTTTCTTTTTTCTTTCTTATATACCTATTTCTCCATGTTAACACTCAGGGCTCCATGCAGGAATTGTGCTCTTGCTCCTCTGCACGGTTTCCATGGAAACCTAAAGCAGCAATTGGGCTCTAAAAATAGTGTCGTTATCAGTGTAAAATCTGGAGGCACCTATTTATGTATTCGGTGCATGAATGAAGAATTAAAGTGTTCTCGGCATGGAGGAGCGGCCCAGCATGAGGTGCGTGACGACACGGCTAGTGTCTCTTATCTGTTATCAGTTTGTTGATGTCATTTGGAGGGTTCCCTGCTGAGCTATATTAATGAAACACACCAAAAACCTCTCATCTCACATCAGCAGCCAGACACACATAAAAGAATACCATCATCATCACACATGTCTCATCACACCTGTGTGTTTCTAATTACATTGGACAGGTGAAAGCCTTGCAATGATACCTCTGTCACCCACTTCACCCTCAACACCCCTGTCCCAAAAAAATATACCCCCACCCCCACACATTTTTTACAGTTCAGTGGTGTGTTTCTCTTTTTGAAGCCTTAGTGAGCAAATCATCATTAGATTTTGTAAATAAGCCCCTTAATAACTTTTAAATGATAGGGCTGTACAATTTTGGATTCTGATTGGTCAGAAGATGTTGAGGTTGGGGAGGATTTGATGAGAATTGTGAGGATGTTGAGGATATGGTGAGAATGCTGAGGATTGATGAGGATGTGATGAAGACGTCATGAGGATGGTGAGAATTTTATGAGGATGGTGAAGATTTGATGAGAATTATGAGGATGCTGTGAGGATGGGGAAGGCATGGTGAGGATGCTGGCTGAAGATTTGATGATGATGGTGAGGATGCTGAGGATTTGATGATGATGGTGTTGGACATGGTGTGGATGCTGAGGATTTGATGAGGTTCTGATGAGGATGGTGAGAATTTTATGAAGATGGTGAGGATTTGATGGGGATGGTAAAGATTTGATGAGGATGTGGTGAGGATGGTGAGGATTTGGTGAGAATTATGAATATATTGTGAGGATGGTGAAGGCATGGTGTGGATGCTGAGCATTTGATAAGGACACGATGAGGACATGGTGAGGACAGGGAGGATTTGATAAGAATTGTAAGGATGTTGAGGACATGGTGAGGATAATGAGCATTTGATGTGAATGTGAAGAGGATGGTGAGGGTTTGATGAGGATGTGGAGAGAATAGTGAGGATTTGATGAGGACATCATGAGGATGTGGTGAGGATGGGGAAGATTTGATGAGAATTATAAGGATGTTGTGAGGATGGGGAGGGCATGGTGAGGATGCTGAGGATTTTATGATAATATTGAGGACATGGTGAGGATGCTGAGGATTTGATGATGATGGTGAGGATATGATGAGGATACTGAGGATTTGATAAGGACGCGATGAGGATTTGATGAGAATTATGAGTATGTTGTGAGGATGTTGTGAGGATAGTGAGGACATGGTGAAGATGCTGAGGATTTGATGATGATGGTGACAACATGGTGAGGATGCTGAGCATTTGATGAGGACATGATGAGGACGTGGTAAGGATGGTAAGGATTTGATGAGAATGGTAAGGATGTGGTGAGGATGCTGAGGATTTGATGAAGATGGTGAGCATTTCATATTAATGGTGAAGATTTGATGAGGATGGTGAAGATTTGATGAGTATGGTGAAGATTTTATGAGGATGCTGAGGACTTGATGAGGATGAGATTTTGATGAGGATGGTGAGGACATGGTGACGATGATGAGCAACTGATAGTGGGGATCTTGATGTGTTGAGAATGGTGAGCATGATGATGATGATGGTGAAGATATGTGAAGATGATGAAGATGTAGTGAGGATTGTGATGAAGTGGTCAGGATGTGGCGAGGGTGATGAGGAAGTGTTTAAAATATTCAGTGCCTATTAAACCCATCTCTTTATGATGTATTTAAACATCGTCCAACAACACACACTCATCCCGCTCATACTCACCCTCGTGAATAATGTGACTATTTTCCAAAGTTGATGCCTTTCTAGCTTTAGGTCCCATCTGCTTCTGACTGAAAGAGTCTGAAAGGGTTTTTTTAGTACAGAGGGGAAAAACACTTTGGGCAACTGCTAGTTCTCATCCTCCTCCTTTTTCGTGCCATTTGTACGTTCTCAGGCCTTTTAGCCAAAAAAAGAATGTAGAGAAAAGAGAAACCACAGCGCTGAAGGACAAGGTCTCAGCTGAATCATCCTGTGGAAATGTGTTGGATGTCAGTGATTCAGACAGGTGTGCGCCACAAAGACTTGTTCAGATCCGTTCAGAAAACATACAGGACCAGAACACTGACATTTAACTGAATATTTGTTTTTATAATCATGGCATACACCTCAAATCAACAGATTAAAAATGTGTGTACTTGCATGATATGATGAAACTTTCTGTGAAGAAATGTTTAACATTTTTACAGAAGGAGTCTACAGTATCAGCACTTTGTAACAGTCAGACGTAACAGAGTAATTTTAAGGTTTTTTAAAAAACTTTTCTCAGGGCAGTGAAGTTTACACTTTGTGGTTTCATGATAAATGACAAGTTGTGTTTTTGTGCTCTATCAACTTCAAGAGTGATTAAAAAAGCGGCTGGGGTGGGAACGACGGCTTAAACCTGCAATAAAGTGAGAACAGTGGACATTCCACAACATTAATTGTAACTATAAATGAATAAAAAATATGATGTGACATTCTGTGATAAATCAAAAAAAATTTAATTGTTGGCAAAGTGATGTGGTATAGAGGAATACAATACTATAATCAAATAAGCAACCTTATTTACTATTTAATAGTGTGTGTGTATATTACAAAGTGGACTTAACACTAAACTCTTGCTAACTTTCACATGGATTATTTCAAAGCCCTGGCCAACTCCAAACACTCCCCCGAACTCTTCCTCCAGGTTCCTCTGAGTGTCTCGTCTTGTATTCGTTTACACCTTATCTGTTTTTCACAAGCTCTCCTCTGTTTTCAATGCAAATAATGGCGCTTTCTGGAGAAATGGCACTCAACACCAGTCCTCATTCACTAGTTTTTGTGCCTTGGCATTTAAAGAAGCTGTCAAGCTCTGGGTGCACTTGGCAGGGAAAAGGGCCAAATCTACAGTGCCTCAGGAGCAACAGAAAGGAAACTTTCCCCCTTGTCTCCCTCCCTCTCTCTCCCTCTCTCTCTCTCTCTCCCGTTTGCCTGCCATTGTATGGGCCTCAGAGAAGGAGAGTTTTAGCAACATGTAATTTACTCTTGAGTTTTTTTCTCTCTGTACTGTAAAGTGGCTTTAGTGATGGTAATTTCTGCCTTTTGTAGGTATGGAAAGATAACCATCAATCAGTTGTCAATTGGTCAATTGCAGAAGTGATGAAAAGAAAAGGATGGAAAAATCCTCTCTCTCTCTGCAGTTACCTAGAGGAGAGCGGGAATGAGTGAAAACATGGAGGCTGGAGTGAGAAAAATGGAGGGGATCCAGAGCACAGGTGGGATAATTTTTTTTTTTATGGATATTCGACTTGTAGTTTTATCACTGTGGTAGTAGATAATTTTTCTGGGATTTCCTGGATGTCCTCCCCCAACCTCCTTCCCAATTCTTGACATTAAAAAAAGAGAATACTATCACACTATCATTTTAAATGATAGCTTTGTGAATATTTTTTTTAATGTAAAGTTAACCTGTCTTTCAAAGACCTTTCAGATGCTCCACATGCTCTAGAAAATTCCCCACAGCCTCTCACTCAGTGGAACTAGAAATGCATCCACAAGATGTGTGTTCCTGAATGTCTTGCATACCCTCCTCTCATCCCTCCCCCGTCCTCATATATTGATTTTCTTCACTGCCACAAAAAAGGGACGGATTACAGGGCCTCGTCCTTGCAAAAAAAAGGGAAG
>NC_030425.2:17840000-17875000 GCF_001660625.3 Ictalurus punctatus
TTTCCTTTTTTTTTTTTAGCCATTACGTGCACTCAGAGAGAGGGGATGCAACAAAAGAGCAAGTTCTGGGCAGCATAAGGAAGTCTGTAAATAAAAAATAAAAAAACCACCCGGGAATGTTAATGCGATGAAGGACAGTGAGTGAGTGCAGGAGGCCTTTATGTCGAAGGAAAACAGCATCCTGTTTGGATGCCTGGTTTTAGAGCAAGATATTAAGTAGTATAAAAACACACTCAAAGCTTACCAGTTGCCTAAAATCTTTATTTTCCAATTTAAAAAAAAATAATAATAAAAATCACTGCCCATGCAAAAGTTATCTTCAAATCACATTTGGTACTTGCATAATAGAGTATCACAATATCACTTACTGAAGTATTCCATACATAACTCGAAAAATGTCCTTTATTATGGAAGAAAATCTTTCAAGTATGTGCAGCTATAAATATGTGTGTGTGTGTGTGTGTGTGTGTGTGTGTGTGTGTGTGTGTGTGTTTATTACTACAGCTTCCAAAATGACCTAAGGCCAATAAGGGTGATGAGACTAATCTCTCATCATTTCAAAAAAAGGCCCATGATCATATTGTTTAGTTTAGTTTAATCATTTCACACAAATTTCATAGGGATCTTCTTCTTCTTCCTCTTCTTCTTCTTCTTCTTCTTCTTCTTCTTCTTCTTCTTCCGCTTCTTCTTCCAGATCTGAAACTTGTTCAATAGTTAGCACTCTCTCCTGTTACTCAACCTAATGGAGGCTCAATAGCATCATGTTTTTAAATGCAAATCTCAAGAACGGTGACCCACAGAACAAAAAAATTCCTCTTTCCTCTGATTTTTTTGGATTAGTGCATCTTCAATATGGACAGTTTTGCTCTGGCTACATATATTTTAAGCTAATTTGCATAATATAATTTGTGAACCACATTTCTGCAAACTAGTCCTAGGATTTCTTTAGCGCCCCATGACGAGATTAGCATCGAAACACTCTGCAAAGTTCTAATCTCAATTAAACATTGTGAAATTTGCCAAATATTCACCAATACGTTCACCACATGCAAAATAATCTTTGGGCATAGTTGGAGCCTAGTTTACTAAAACAGCTCTGACTTTTTTGATTGTTTTTTTTAAAATCAAGTGTCTGATCAAGATGAAATTTGGTTTACTGCAAGTGGATATATGTTTTTTTTTTAAAAAAAAACCATGGTGGCCATTGGCCAATTAGATTTCAGCAAGCATTTTGAGTTAACATTAAGTTATTGTAAAAAAAAAAACCTGGACCAGTAGGTTCACTATTTTTTTTTATATATACAACTTGGCAAGAACTGGCCACTGGAGCCACTATTTGCAAAGGTGCTTGGACCCCGCAGATCGCCTCTTGCGGCTATATTTAAATAATGTGGTTTTCAATAAATATAACCACATGGACAATATGATTGAGTTCAGGTCTGTATATAAAATAGTATCATATAGTGACAATCTATCATTACATTCTCAGCTTCATTGAAATTCTACATGCAAATTACTCTGCTTTGATTGGCTGGACATATTTATTCCGTTTTGTCGCATAGTGATCATGTGTGGATCTCTTTTACTAGAACACAATGCAGTGTTAAGATACTATCTAAGCCTTACAAATGCACACACGCACAGTCATAGAGCCAGTCCAGAGTCCAGTGTTGACCAGCAGGGAACAGAGAGAGAGAGAGAGATGGGATTAGTGAGAAAATCACATACCCGGTTAATTAAACAACAATGCCTTTATTATTCCATGGCTTCTGGATCCAAATCTGAGAGCGACACACTCCAGAGTTCATAAAGCATTTATATAAACGGCTTTGATGTATTATGATCTGGCTGTTGAACAGATGGAGGTCACGAGAGAAATCTTGGCAAATATTTATTTTTTCCCGCATTAATTCTGATGGAAAAAATGGGTCAAATTTAGATGTGAATGTTTAAAAAAATTGTGAAAGTTTAACCAAAGCCAAATTGTACAGAATACTGTAGCGTAAGAAATAATGAAGTTTAAGGAATATTGAAGTTTGCAAAATACTGAAGTGTAAGGAATATTGAAGTATATGGGATACTGATGTGTAAGAAATATTGAGGTGTCTGGAATACTGAGGTGTCTGGAATATTGAGGTGTCTGGAATACTGAAGTGAATGGAATATTGAGGTGTCTGGAATACTGAGGTGTCTGGAATATTGTCACACCCCTCTTCATCTCCCTCCACTGGCTTCCTGTAGCTGCCTGCATCAAGTTCAAGGCCTTGATGCTTACCTACAAGACCTTGTCAGGAACAGCACCCTCCTACCTCAACTCTCTCCTGAAGGCCTACGTTCCCTCTCGCACTCTGCGATCGATTAGCGACCGACGTTTAGCAGTTCCAACTCAGCGTGGCGCAAGGTCCCTTTCCAAAACCTTCACACTAACTGTCCCTCAGTGGTGGAATGCACTTCCAATCTCAATCCGGACCGCAGAATCTCTCACCATCTTCAAAAAACAGCTAAAGACCCACCTCTTCCGTGAACACCTAACCAACTCTTAATAATAATAAAAAAATTAAAAAAATTAAAAATTGCACTTACACCTCTACTCTGCACACTTTGCTTCCTCTGGAACTCAATTAATGGATCTTGTATGGTAGCACTACTTGTATTGTTCTCTGCTTGATATATCGCTTTGATTGTATTTTTCTCATTTGTAAGTCGCTTTGGATAAAAGCGTCTGCTAAGTGAATAAATGTACATGTAAATGTAAATATTGAGGTGTCTGGAATACCGAGGTGTCTGGAATATTGAGGTGTCTGGAATACTTAGGTGTCTGGAATATTGAGGTGTCTGGAATACTGAGGTATTTGGAATACTGAGGTGTATGAAATACTGGAGTTTAGGAAATAATGGAGTATACAGAAAACTGGTAAATGGAATATTTGTAGTGTAGGGAAGACTGAAGTGGATGGATTATCACAGTATAAGGAATACAGAATTCCACTGCTGGGCACTATGCACACACATATTCACACTTTTATTATTTGAGTGATGAAGGCTCCTCCAACATGTATATGGATGTTTTTGTCTGTGTTTTAACTGTGTTTTCACTGTCTCTCCGGCTCAATACACACTTCTTAACATTATACTCAAGATGTTTGATGCAACAAGGAAAAAACAAAGAGGTAAAAAGTATGTTTGCAAGAAATAGCTGTGTAAATGTGAACTGTAAGAGTTAACAACAGTAAAGATTTTATAGTGTGTGTGTGTGTGTGTGTGTGTGTGTGTGTGTGTGTGTGTGTGTTGGAGTGGGATTGTAAGGATTCCTGCTCTCTCTCCAGGGAGTCCGCAGGGACGTTTTTGTCCCCGGGGTACGACAAGCACTTTACACTCGCTGTGTGTTCCCATATAACGGGGGTCAACAACAGTTGTTTAATTTCACTCCCCCACGGGGGAAACGAGCGACTGCAGGGCACTCGCTCATCACAAAGAGCCTAACTGTCACCAAAATCAAGATGCATGGACTCGATTCACAGCGTGACACAAATCTGGAGAAGCTCACATGGGTCACATCGTTCCCAGACAGAGAGAGAGTGAAAGGGATCTCTATGCAGTGTGTGTTTATTAAAGCCGCAATGCATCAATTTGGACATGATGGACCGACCAGGAGACCTTTAGAAAAAATGGTTGATGGAGGACAGTGAGAGCTAAATTTCTGTCATAAAATTTTTTATGGCTAGCTGTGGCTCTTTATGTTCTTCATACTAATATCTTGAGCTTGTCCTAAAGGCTATTAAGGCTACATCACAAACACTAGTAGTGTTTAAGAACCATCCCAGAAACTAAAGTTTATTCCATGCATCTTGAGTGGTAGCTTCTATAGATGTTTTCTCAATGAGTAAGATATTCCCATATGGGCTGGTTTGAGTATTTCAGAAAGTTTAGTTTCAGAAAGTTCTCTAGAGTTTACACAAAATGTGCCAAAAACAAACAAACAAACAACAACAACAACAAAAAACTCTGGTGGGATTTGAAGAAGGCGGTTGCAGCACGCAAACCCAAGAATATTACTGAACTGGAGGCCATTGATCATTAGGAATGGGCTAAGATTCCTCAGGAATGCTGCCAGAAGCTGGTGTCTGGCTTCGTATCTCATTTGCAGCAGGTCATAACAGCAAAAGCGTGCTCTACTAAATACTGAAGATGCTTGCTATGAAGGGGTTGAATAATTTTGAGACTGGAGAAGTTATTATAAGTTGCATTTTCAGTTGAATTTGGGGAAACCACTTGAAGCATTCATTGTTTTGAACTATTTCAATTGCTTTTGTTTGATTTGTTCATTGCAAACATCTGAAAGTCTATACATTTTGACAATAAACCTGATTTGCAATGGGGGTTGAATAATTTTGATTGCAATTGTGTATGTGTGTGTGTGTATATATATATATATATATATATATATATATATATATATATATATATATATATATATATATATATATATATATGTGTGTGCGTGTGTGTGTGTGGTTTAAATAGAATTCGTTAAACTTAAATGGCATAATGTACTAATCTGTGTTAATATTAGTGGTTGATTTACATGCTATGTGCTCTGCTTTGTACAGGTATATACACGCAACTGAGCAGAGCACCAACAATCTCAGCTACTTCCTTCTAAGCTTTATTTTTCTTTATACGTGTTTAATGAGAACATGTATACAACATGATATGGTGCAACTTTACACGTTTTCCTTCCCTTAAAGTTAATTTAACTTAAGAAACCTCATACCACAACCACTATAGGACAGGTTTGAGGAATTATTCAAGCCAATCATTTGGATTTGATGCTTTATTGTTACAATTCATTTCTATAGAAGTGAGAAAATGTTGATTTAATGACTCGTGCTGAAATTGTAGTTTGATGTTGCACATCTACATTGAAGATCAATGTATTCCCTGTTGCATTTTCACTTGCTAGTGTGAATGTAAGATTAGCTAGCTAGGAAACATTATGATCAGCCTAGAGTACATTGCTCTCAGTTCTTTAACACTGCAGTGTGTGGATTGTGATGTGATCTCACTTATAAGTCAGGAAATATCAAGAAAAAAAGTTCATGATTTAAGGCCAGCAGTGGCAACACAAGGCGACACATGAGTTTTTCACCCTTTTCCCCCCTGAAGCCTCCTTGTGATTCTGTCTGATGATAAGTGAAGCCACCGCTGTGCTCAGAGGGGAAAATGAGCGCCATTACCTGGACAAAAACACTGTCATTTGGGTAAAGAATGAGAGTCGGTGAGGTGAACACGATACTGAACGTGATATTACAAAAAAAAAGAAAAAGAAAAAAAAAAGAGGGGGAGGAAGGGGTTGATGCAATTTGTGACGAGCTAGCAGCGCTCTGTGCAATCACAAGGATGTGAGGTGTTCTGAATTTAACATGTTTGGGACTTGGCAGAAATGTCAGAACATTAGAGCTCAGTATACAAAAACAGTTTTGTTAATGCAGAGGATATCAGGAAGTGTGAAATATTAAAGATTTAAAGTTATATAAGATCAGAAATACATTCGAATGACTGAGGTGTGACTAATATTACATTTACAAATCTGTATATAACATCAAGGTAAAACATATTTTCAGATAAATAACTTAAATATATTTAACTACCTTGAAATATAATTATGTGAATCAATTTAACATCCTTTTCCATGAGTCGTCCTACAAGTGATGAAAAGGGTCCATTTTATTTTATTCACTCAACCCTGTTACCTGAACACATTCACCCCTATGAAATATTTGGAATGTTCCATGTTACAAATCATATGTTCAACAGGAATTTGCATCATATCATGGGAATATCCTGAAGATCACAGGAAGAGGAGATATTGTGATTATGGATTGACTACTTCAGTTTAAAATACAGCTCTCTTTCCCAAATTATAGACTGAAAATAAATTATTCATTAGAAAAATACATTTTACATAAATGATTAGAATGTCCTTAACGTCCTCATGCTATTAGCATGGATGCTAGTTATCCACATTTTGCTAATCCTACGCAAAAAAAACCCCAACCTTGTTACATCTTATTAGCAAAGAAATGAGATCGATGAACACATTTTTCACATTTAAACACATTTCCTTGATTAAATATTTAGAAATATTTCTTTTGAAGAATTATAAGGGCACCACAATTGTGCGATCACATTTATACTGCACAAAACATGATACCAAATCCTCAAAACACGTCTTATCATTACGCAAAGACGCGCTAGTTTCCTTTTTTCAGCTATAAAGATCCTGAAACATTTGGTGTTGCCTCGAAGTCTCAGATTTCACCCCAATTTCCTCTTCATATTGAAAGAAAAAGTGAATTAATTGAAACGCTTGTCTAAATTGGTGCCGTGTCGATTGGCTCATTGAGGCCGGTTCTGAATGACAGGAAGCATTTTTGCACTTGATGTTTGTTTAAAAAAAAATGGGGCGAAGGCTCGCGAGATCCAGCTGAATCTCCAAATCAGCGTGAATCTCCACATCTGCCATCTTGAGGGTTAAAGGACACAGATGGCCGACTCGCTGGCACACACCCAAAGCCCCGGTGTGTGTTTGTGTGTATGTGTGTGTGTGTGTGTGTGTGTGTGTGAATGCGGATGCCAGGATGTGAAGAGAGGGAGACAAAAAAAAAATTCTCCCCACCGTTAAAAACGTTCTCAGGTCTGCCTGACACCAGATGTTCCTCGAACGATGCTGAGTGACATCTTGTGTTGTCGCAATCTTGGTTTTTAATCACTCTCATTTATCCAAATGGGGCTCCAATAGACGCTGTGAATAGGAAATTAGCCGTCTGTGCTAACGCTGGCGTCAGGCTAAATCGTTTTAAGGCCGCACATAAACGAAGAAAAAATGGAGAAAGTGTGATGAGGGGTTTGATCATGGATGCTACGGAGATTTCAGACGCTAATCGCATCACTAAGTCCGCTTGTCGGAGAGTTTAGACTCTTAAAAGACTTTAGAAGTGAAGAAGCTCATCGCTAATGTTAATAAAACTCTATTTAAGTGATATTGAAACTTCATCGTTCGTCCTCTTTGCCTTTCCGCCTCTATGCAGTAAACTATATACCTTGTGCCGCTGTTTTTTGAGAGCGCATTAGTGTTATCCCTTCCCTTCAGGCAATTGGTCTTTTATGGCCACTGATCCTCAGCTGTGATAATATTAAGTGGCATTTTCGGCATCATATTGCTGCTAAAATGGCTTTTAAACGGCTAACATGTATGAATATGTAAATTCATTGTGAATGAATATGAAACTAATCCCGTCGGACAATCTTTAACTTAAAATTCACATCAGAGACCTCATATTTAGCGTCTCTTTCGCTCTCAGATCAATTTGAATATGACTAAATTAGATTTTCTCTCAGATCTCAGATCTTCTCCCGTCTCAAATTCTGACGCATTTATTTTATTTATTTTTTAGCAAAATTTCAGACAAATCACCATAAATCCATATTTATATTGTGTTTAGTAGAGGATCTCCTTAAAATGTGAAACTAGTGGTCACTCATGTGATGGATCCAATGTTAATCAGGTTGTTAAGTGCATTTTCTTTACATTTCTTCTCAGTTTTCAGTTTTCTCTTCTCCAATAACTTGGAAAGATAATGAGGATCATCTTTTATCTACTGTTTTTGTTATCAGTATTTTTTTATTAGTTAAATTATATTGAAATATTTTGTATTTTTTACATTAGGAACTCTATCTATCTATCTATCTATCTATCTAGCTGTCTATTTGTTTCTTTCTTTCTTATAAGAAGAATTAAGAAAGCAATGGATACGGGGAGGAAAAGTAAAGAAAAATACATACAAATAGGAAAATTTTACATCAAATTGAAAAAAGAGGAAATATAGAAATTGTGCACAATCTCATCCACAAATTAAACACCATTCTGCAAAAAAAGAAACAAATACCTGGCATAAAAGGAAATATACACACACATTTACACACATGCATTACACATACACATATGCAAATGTGTTCCATTCAACTATTCAAACAACTCCTCGGCTAATAATACACACCACAGTTTATTCTTAGCCTAATAACTAATTAATGACTGTTGTCTCAAATAAAGGAAATGAAGTCACATTTTGAAGGTCACATGATCTCCACATGTATTTATTTGTGAAATGCTGCTTCATACATAATTTTCTCCTCAGCAAATGACCAAAAATTTAATTAGCAATATAAATGCCGTAAGGAGGCACAGCACGTTTTCCACACATTATGTCTTGCTATCTTTCCAGAAATTAGTCTTTTAAAATGAATTTGCTGTATTAAAAATATTTTCCATTTGATCACTGAATTAATAGTTATTTTTTTTCATCTCCCCCCCCCCCCCCCCCCCCTTTTCCCGCTGTTCATTGACATAGGTGATTGGTTCTTAATTACTACAACGGCCTCGGCCCATTCTCTCTTATTAATTCGTGTTTTCTGGCACAGTCCCAAAAGGCAGCCTTGCCCTATATCTCCTAATTACTTCTGTAATTGAATTTGCTCACTGTGTTTCTTGGTTAGCTTTTTTTTTTTTTTAAACGGTGCTATTTGTTCCTGCTCTTATTGTGTCTTTGTGTGTCAGCCGTCTGCAGATGGAAACACGCCGGCCTGCTTGTCTCTCATTAATTTTCCAGAGCATACCTCTCTACCTTTTTGTTAATTTCTTTATTTATTTGATATTACCTGCAGCTCTCAAGCCTCAGTGAGGCCGAGTCGGAGGAGGAAATTAATTAATTGCAATCGCTGAAACAATTACGCTCGGCCCTTGGCTCTCAGGATCTTGCTGTCAATTCCTCAAACCTTCGCGGGTTTGAGAAGTACTGACAGAAGTGCCATCACAGATAATGCATCTGAGGAGAGTGACACTTGTCTATTTATTTATTTTTTTAATGGACTGTTTAATTCCATATGCATTGCAAAAGATTTGAAAGTGAGCTGTAAACAAGATGGTTTTGAGATTTAGCGCATCACTGCTCGCTTCTCCAATTCTTGGATTTAATGGAGTAATTGAATGTCTTGTGTGACACTCTGGAGGTCGGATGAAGCCTCTGGACCGCATTGTTGCTCATGTCAGAGGCCATTATCCATCCATGCACTCTTCACTCACTTCGACAGTGTGTGTGCACATGTGTGTGTGTGTCTGTGTGTGTGTGTGTGTGTGTGTGTGTGTGTGTGTGTGTGTGTGTGGCGGTATCTTTGAAAAAAACCCAAACTTTCCCCCCTTCATTGATTTATTTTCGTTTTCTGCTCTCTCCTATCTCCCTTCCTTTTGTCTCCTTATCGTCTCTTCAGGTTATTATGTGTAAAGTATTGACAGGGCCAGAAGGCGCGTGGTCGATGGAGAGCTAATGCATCCGTAATCCCGCTTTTGTCACACAGGAATGTATCACGATGAGGACCGAGAAGTGCAAAGCTGTTGATCCTGGTTTTCTTTTTTTTTATTCTGTGCCAAGGCCCATCCATCAATCAAAGCTCGGCCCATCTGAGCGGCTGAATGACACGCCGACTGGGCTGAGGAAATTTGATAACGGCCCACATTGTCACCCGGCTCTCTTTTTTTTTTCCTGATAAGAAATACATTCGACTGAAGCTGATAAGGAGGCTAAAGCCTCGAGGAGAGCCAATAGTGACACACGTGCCATCAGACAGGAGGTCTGTCTTCTTTCACTCCTCTTCTTTTTCTTCTTCTTCAAGAGCTTGGGGTGTAAATGATAGCTTTGGCAAAAAAAACAGCACAAACATGGATTGGAAAGGATGCAGGAGCAACGGGATTATTGAATAAGATAGCAAAGAGTCCCTGGTGCTTTGAGAGCAAAACAAGTGCCGAATATAGAACCGAATTCAGAGTGTAATGTGTGTTTTATAATAATTTTATGATGTGCTGAAGCTTTTTTATTTACACACTCCACCTGGGAACAACGTGCAGCATCAGCAGATGAATTCCTCTTCTTAATAACCTGTTATAAACTGCACATAAAACTCTACTTGGGTAAAAGTATCTACATATAAACATGCTCAAAAATTCAAGACTAGGAAGAAAATATTTTTAACTGATCCAAAATAAACATGAAATGTAGTTATTTATTGATGATCTATTTCATTTGGAGTCTTTCATTGTTGAGTTCAATTTTGGACGTTTAGTCTTCATTTTACACTGTGTATATGTACTTCCATTTATTTATTTATTTTTATTGTGAAAAGGGCCCTTCACCGCAGTTGTCTGCATTTTCCTAAAAACAATCAAATATAAATAAAAACAGAACTGTTTGGCTTAGCAGCTGGACAAGAGAAGAAGTAAAAAAGAAAGAAATGTAACAGCATCTTCAAGGTCAAAATGTTATAAATGTAACTTAGAAAAACAACTTAAAATAACATGTAAAACAGGGGATATGTTTTAATTATAAAAACAAAAGGTGTCCCACAAGAGTTTGTTTTAGGTCCTATCGTATTTCCACATTTTTTTTATTAATATAAATTGATGATTCCTTGATTGAGGTGCCATTTAACCCATACAAATCTAAACCAAATGTTAAAACATATTTAACCTTTATTTGATTGAATCAAATAAAAGATTTATTTAACCTTAATAATGTCTTAATTAATCTCAGACAGCAATCCTTTTTTTTAAACAATATTCCCAAATATTCAATTTTGCAATTTATTAATGAATGACATGTCAAAGTTTTTTTGTGACATGTTATTATAGTTTATAGTTTCATTTAATTTTGTGGAATGTCCATAAAACACATTATTTCCTGTTCTCACTTACATTATAGCAGCTATAAACAGTCTTTCCCTCATCAACCTCTCTTTTTTCTCGCTTTTGAAGTTAATAAGATAAATAAAAATATACCTTTGTCTCTGTCCTGAGAATGCTGAAAAACGTAACAGTTAGAGCTTTAACTCTGACTGGTACAAAGTGCTGACACTGGAGACTCCTTCCATAAATGTAAATGAATATCTCCTTAAAGAAAACTTCACCAATTGCTTCATTTTAAAAAAAAATCCATTTATGTGGATCGTCCACCGTACAAGTCCCTGTGAATGAGCTACTACTATAAAAACAGTAATATATTATAACAAACACATTATTATAAACATCTGATTTATATTATAAACATATAAAATGAGTGCACCCTTTCTAATTTGAGAATTCAACAGCGCTGTGGTGTAACTAATGTTATCAGTTTACGAAGAAAGAAAACTGACACTCAACACATGTAAACATCATTTCCAAGGGTTTTTTTTTCCAAGACATATTCTTTCAGAAAAGAATGGATGGCCTCGTACAACCCCATCTTCAGAAAATAGAGGACGCTGACCTATAAAAAACATTTTTAGAGCAAAGCTGAAGAAAGGAACTAAATTACCAGAGGGCAAGAAAATGGACATCATCGTGACCCGTACATTAACACACCGTATGATTAAGTGTGTGTGGGTTTTTTTTGTGCCTGTAATGACTAGAGGCTAAAAAAGTCCAAATAGGGAGGAGAGAAAAAAAAATCAATGCAAGAGTGCTGCAGATTAGATTGACAAATTACACACACTCTGCTGCTTCATTGTACAGTACGGCCTCGATAGCCACAAGATGTAGAGTATGGACTCCAAGATCATTTTTATTGATTCTGCGTGTGTGTTGTGTGCCCTGTGTGTGACAGATTTTTCAAATGTCTCTGCAACATTTCAGGGTTAGAGATGTCCAGTCATGTCATCTACAGTCAAATCCTGATGAAAAAAAAAAGATTTCTTTCAAACATTTTGTATTTGGTGAAAGTCCATCCAGTGCAGGAATTTTAGTCTGGTAGAGCAGTTAGAAATGGACAAATATTGTTAACATTTATAATTAACCTGTTATAACTTAACATTTGAAATTTGAAAGACAACTTAAATAAATGAGTAAAGAAGGGAATGTGTCAACAAAATGTTTTACCAATAAACAAAAGGTGTCCCAACAATATCTCTTTTTTCCCTAAGGTTTTTTTTCTTTTTGTTTTTGTTAACAGGCTGAATTTTGCTCTTATAGGAGTACCAGTGTTGAGTTTTTAAGCAGAGAATTAGCAAATACGCAAAATGTGGTTAACTATAGCCTCCATGGCATTGGCTTGCAAAACATTTGAATGGAATTTTTTTATTTATTTATAATGAATATTTAGTTTTTTACATTTTGAGTTTAAGATAATTTGGAGAATTTCATATGTGAATCTCTTAATGAGCAGTAAAGTCTATTATAATATTAATAGTATTCACAGTTAATCTACAGGAAAATTATGTTTATATTCAAAGTTGAAATTTAGTCAGTAACATCACCCACATCATTTCCTGCTTTCTACTATCAACTGTCAACCTTTGGGAAGCAGCACCTTGGGTGGAAAGATTCCTAACTGTGATTGAGAAAACAAAACAAAAGGAAACTAATTCCGGTTGTCCCAGATGGCTGCCTTCATAAATAATGACCCAGTGTTCAGCTAGATGGTGAAGTTTAGTTCATGTTCAGTTCATCACTAAAGAAATGGGTGTGGTATTAAAGCAGATTTTGGGCGACTTCCCCAACTTTTTAGCAACATTAGCATCTTAAACTAAAGAAGCAAACATTAAACATCAGACGCCTAACACCTCTTGGCTGATTGGGTACACTCAAGATAATTGATTTTTCTTCACACCATCCCTTTAAAATAAACTCCACAGTGAAACACATTAAATATGCAGTCCATACAGGATTTCATGGAGTTTTTTGTGATTGTTGTGGACAGAAATACTTGATTTTGCCTCAGCTTTTTAAAGCAATTTATGATACAGCTTGTGGAGATTTTTTGAGCTTTTTTTCCTGGAAACTACTTGAATTGGTAAAATTGTTTTGCAGGGTTTTTCGCAGTGATGTTTGTTGGTAAATGAGACCTTTTAGCTGTACTCATGTTCGACCCACATGAATCAAAGAGGGCTTTGGCTGAATGTGCATGGTGTTGATGTCACATGACGCGTCTTGCCCCAAATCTGCGGAAAATCGATGGTAATTTTTAAAAATCGCAAGCTTCTCCAAATATTGTGGATTTGTTGATTTTGCGTTCATTTCTGTGATTGTAAAATCGCTAAATCCTGGGGGGACTGAAATATGTTTATTTCAAAATATATGTGATGTGTTTGGGTGATAATTTGTTACCTGATGCTGTTAGAAGTTAGTGGTTGTGTGCTGCTCTGATGTCACGGGGGACACTGTTATTGTTATTGTAATTATTATTACTGTTAGTGCTGTTACAATGGAGTTTAATAGGAGAATTTTTTTTAATGATCTCAAACTACTGGCCATTTTCCAGCAACATTCAGCATCATATTAATGAGAAATCCTGTGTAGAACTAATGGAGATGTTGGAGCAAATGTTGCACTCAAAGTCCCAGAATGCAAAACAACTATATGCCTCAACTTAGCTAGTAGAAGTACTGTGAAATGGTGAGTGCAAAGGTGTTAGCCAGTGTTCGCGTGAAAGCCCTGGAAGCTGATCTGTTTGAGCAGAGTGTACAGATGAGGAGGTGAGAGAACTGGACAGACTAAAGCACTAAAGTGGCGCCACATTGCTCTCTTTAGTAGAGATGAAGCGAGGGCTAAATCCCTCTGCACTGTCATCAGCAGGTAGTCAAACGGCATTGTGGGTAATGTAAGAAACTGTTAACAAAAGTGAAAATAGAGCAATGAAAGAAATTGTAGATCAAATGTTAATTATGAAAATTAATTGTTCAGAGTGGAGTTTTTCTGTGTGCAAAGATTTTCTGAGTAGTAATTGATGGAGCATGGAGTAAACTGTGAAAACTGTGTGTATGTGTATGTGTGTGTGTGTTCAGGGTTATTAGCGGCGATCCATCAGCATGGCTTGTTTGAGGCGAGTGTGTCGTGTGATAAGAGGCGTCTGATTCTATTAGCATGAATCAGTGTATCGGAGTTACACAGCGGCATTAAACTGAGCAGATGTTAACAGTGGGAGGTGAAGGAACTGGCAGCCTGAGGGTGTTTGCCTCACACACACACACACACACACACACACACAGACTTGCATACAAACACAGGGAGAGCAGATGTTGCAAACTGTTGCATGCACTTGTCATCTGTGAGTGCATGTGTCTCTATGTGGGTCTGTGTCTCAATGTGTGAGTGTGTGTGTGTGTGTGTGTGTGTGTGTGTGTGTGTGTGTGTCTGTGTGTGTGTGTGTGTGTGTCTATGTGTGTCTGTGTCTGTGTGTGTGTGTGTGTGTGTCTATGTGTGTGTGTGTGTGTCTCTATGTGTGTGTGTGTGTGTGTGTGTGTGTCTGTGTCTCTATGTGTTTCTATGTGTTTGTGTGTGTGTGTGTGTCTCTATGTGTGTGTGTGTTGTGTCTGTGTTTTTTAGGAGTTAAACGAGTGTGAACTAGATGGGCTCGTTCCCATGGGGGGGCCCCTGTCATTTAGTGAGTGTTTCCTTTACTCCGGCTCTCTTTGTGTTACACACACACACACACACACACACACACACACACACACACACACACACAAATGGAGTGATGGTTTATTTTCCCGCATTTATGAGCTTGTTGTGAAATTCTACAACTGGAGTTTAAACAAGATTGGAAGAAAAGCTCAGGATGCAGATATGTGAGTCAAGTCACGGCTCGTCCAGACACTGAGGACGAGACCTCCCCAAAGCTCCCTCATAAGTCATTAGACACATTGTTTGTGTGTGTGTGTGTGTGTGTGTGTGTGTGTGTGTGTGTGTGTGTGTGTGTTTGAGAGGGATTGAGAGAGGCTCACACCAGATTGTACACAATAGACTGTGATATTCAACACATAGGATATTGATATTTCTAGAAAATATTGTGACTAGTGATGCATCTTTACAATTTTTTTCATAACGAGTATGTTTTTTTTTTTTTTTTGCCAATACTGATACAGAAATGTATGTGTGTATGACATTGCCTTGTTAGTTTCTTTTTATGTTGTTGGGTGATGCTAGTGTGTGAAAGCAGCAGGACAAACACACAGATCTCACACCTCAGTGAATTACTGTCTGATGTCAGAGGAACATTGTGTACACAGCTGAAGTTTGCTCCTTTAGCTACAAGGCTAATGTAGCTAAAAAGTAATGAAAGCTTATAGCTGGCAGTTTAGGATTGTGCAAACTACATGTATAAGTCATTGCACACTCGCCTTTTGTCTCAATTGCATAAAAAATAAGACAGGAATCAAACATGAATCACATAATTAATACATGAATGTCTAATACATAAGCTCCACAAACATACTTTAGGCCACACCCCCTCATAGTGAGTCAGATACCAAACTATGTGCTAAGAAATATAGTGATTTTACACTATGACTGTTTATATACATATCATATAAATATCAGTAAATATCATTATGGAGCTGTGTTCATGTGTGCTTTTTAAACCAAACCAAGCGAAATTTCTGGTTCTAGATACCAAAAATGCTGCCACCATTTGCTTCTGAAAAAGTAAAAAAAAAAAAGAAAGAAACAAAGTCATTGATCGTTTTTCTATTCATGACTGTTCACTGTTTACTTTCCTGGATTTCCCTCGTTTGAGAAAAAATCTGAGAGAGCTGTATCGATCCGTCTTGCGGGCTGAACATCAAAAGAAAACGTCCACCTCAAAGAACTCAGATGGAGACCCTGACTGAGAGAGCTTGAGTGTGTGTGTGTGTGTGTGTGTGTGTGTGTGTGTGTGTGTGTGTGTGTGTGTGTGTGTGTGTGTGTGTGTGTGTGTGTGTGTGTGTGTGTGTGTCACCAGGTACTTGCAGCATATCTATTTAAGATTTTACAGCAACAAAACTATAAAAATAGTTGTTCAAATCCCCATCTTTTAAAATTTTATTTCATTTTTAAATATTTTGTTTTATTTATTTAAGTGACATTCAATACAAGTTCTAAAAGTCTTTATCTTTATCTGAGACATATGTGAATCAAGTCCAAGTGGAAATACAGGACCATTCTCCTTTCTGCGATGTGAAATTGTGGTGAAACTGAACAGTGTTCCAACATTGTTGTAGCTTTGATTTTGGCTACTGTGATGAGTGTGAACATGGAAGTAACTAAAAGAAAGAAAGTTGGATAGATATTTTTACCTAGTTAACATTTCTGTGGTGGGAAGGTTTATGTTCGACTTCTTTTAGGATTTTATTTTGAAGTAGAATCTAGAAATATGAACAAATTATGCAAATGTATAAGATGTTTTGTTACAAAATGTAAAATGAAGCTTCAATTCAATTTCAATGCTAAGATTTCTAACAACACATATTTATAGACATGAAATGGTCAATAACTCGACATGAAATGGTCAAACTATAACATCAGCTCTGACAGTAGTGTAGTTGCAAATTAGAGGCTTATTTATTATTCATGCTCTTGTCCTATAAGTTTTCATTTCTATACTAACAGCTCATTCACACGGACTTGCATGGTTAGATGCTCTACATACTGTAAATGGATTTTAAAATATACTGTAAAGTTTTCTGTAAGGAGACAGTAATTTAAAATTTTCAGAAGGAGTCTCCGGTGTCAGCACTTTGTAATAGTCAGAGGTAAAGCTGTGACTTTACATTTTCCCACGTCTTTGGGGCAGAGTAGTTTACATGTAGGAAGTAACATGACAAGCTGTGGTCTATTTTGTTTATGCCTGCTATAACGTAAGTGAGAACAGGAACTAATTTAAAGTATTATGTCATTATTTAATTACTAAACATTGTAATCACTGGAGAAGTACTGTGATATAAGAGGAATAAAATACTTTGGAATGTGCTGTTATAATAAAATAATCAACTTCGAGGAGGTAACAGAATTGAGAAGATTGTAAAGACAGATTTTTCAGTTTTAAGATAAGATCCAAATACAGATTTTTAACTTTCTTGGCTTTTAATGTGCTTTACAAATAAATATTGTTGATACACTACATTTTATTCTAGGGGAAATTGAGTAATATAGAAAATATGCTTCATATTGGCTAAAAATAATGTCAGCATGAGATCATCAGATCCAGATGAGAGATGTAGAGATGAGGCATGCGCTTGACGGAGATGATCCGTAACATATCCGCATGTCTCCAGAGACTAAAAGGTAACATCCTGCGATGCGTTGGGATTCTCAGTCTCATTGGGAAAAATGACTCTCCACACTTAATTACAGGGGAATGAGTTTCTCTTTGTGATAGGCTAAGCTTGCAGTAATCCCAAACAAAGAGGCCTGGCTGTGCGGGATGTAGGATTTATGGCCGGGATTACAGTCTGTCAGATAATGATGTGCAGTCAGCAGAAGCAAAGCTTTATTCGAATTCAAATTGGCCGGTAAACAAAAACCCAAAACCCATCGGTATGTATGATGAGAAGAAGATGACGACGATGATCTGTCCAGTGATGGCGTGTAGGGGATTGAGGGGTTGCGGGGGGGGGGGGGGGGGGGGGTTCTATTATCTAACAGGAAGTGTTATGTTCAGTATGGTGACTGTTCCACAATATGATAAATTCAGATAAATGTATCTAAATGTAATGATAATGGTACAATCCAATAATTTTTAACTATTTCTTTTTATTTTATTTTATTTTAACTTTTCCTTTTCTGATAATTATACTGATACTGAAGCCTTGAGTATCAGCTGATATTGATAGCTATCTGGTACTAACCTTTAATATGATTTTTTGGTCAACTGAAGCAAAAATATTACAATTCATTGAAAATATATATTTGTATATTTAACACATAAAAAAAACCCAAAATGAAGTCTCTTTGTAATGTTTTCAGTTCCATAAATAAATAAATAAACAAATAAACAAATACATAATAAATAAATTTTAAAAATCCATTATTGTAAAGTAGGGCTGAGTTATAAAAAGATAAAATATCAATAATATCACAATGTCAACAAATATTTATTATGATAATAATGAAATATTTAACATTTTTATTTTTTAATGATTTAAAAAAATCAATTACCAATTGACAGGAAACAGCTGATTTTATATACATTTTTTACTTAATCTTTCAAATTGTAAAATGTTTCCTTTCAGTGTTATAATTTTTTTTTGGTATAATTAAAAATGTTAGTCTTAAATCTAAAAGAAAAATTAAAATTCATTCACAGTGCCCTCCACTTACATATACTGGTACCCGTGGTAAATATGATCAAAGAAGACCGTGAAAATTGTCTTTACTGTTTAACCTTTTGAACTTTTCTTCAGAAAAATCACAAAAATACTCTACTCTCATGGATATCAAACAATTGCAAGCAAAACACAGGTTTATTAAAAATATATATATTTGTGAAATAAAAGTGTGCAACAATTATTGGCATCCCTATGAGTTCATATAAGAAAAATATGTTTGAAGTATATTCCCATTGATATTTTATAGATTTTTTTAGTACACCTGAGTGACCTGGAACAAGAAATTGTTCAACCATGAGTTCCTGTTTCACAGTGGTATAAATATGAAGTAACACATATGCCAAATTCCCTTAGTCATTCATAACAATTGGTAAGAGCAATGAGTATAGCTGTGATGTGAGGCAAAAGGTTGTTGTTGCTCTCAAAATGGGAAGTGGCTATAAGAAAATAGCACAAGCATTGAAAATGCCCATTTCCACCATGAGGGCAATAATTAGGACGTTTCAGTCATTATAAATGTTATGAATCAACTTGGAATTGGATGTGTGTCTATAATGTCTCAATGCACTGTGAAGAGGACGGTTCGAGTGGCCAAAAAATCTCCAAGGATCACAGCTGGAGAATTGCAGAAGGTAGTTGCAATCCAAAGTCACCTACATCACCAAAAGTTATTTGGAAGGGTTTAAAAAAAAAAAAGCCTCTACTCTCATACAAGAACAAATTTAAATGACTTCAGTTTGCTAGACTCTACTGGAACTTCAAATGGGACCGAGTTCTATGGTCAGATGAAACCAAAATAGAGCTTTTTGGCAATAAACACCAGAGGTGGTTTTGGCTCACACAGAGAGGTAGCCATATGGAAAAGTACCTCATGCCCACGGTTAAATGTGGTGGTGATTCTTTAATGTTTTGGGGCTGTTTTTCTGCCAGAGGACCTGGACATTTTGTTAGGATACATGGCATCATGGACTCTGTCAAATATCAACAAATATTAAGTGAAAACCTGACTGACTCTGCCAGAAAGCTTAAAATGGGCCGTGGTTGGATCTTCCAGCAAGACAATGATCCAAAATATACATCAAAATCAACACAGAAATGGTTTACTGACCACAAACTAAAGGTCCTGCCATGGCCATCCCAGTCCCGTGACTTGAAACGCATAGAAAACCTGTGGGGTAAACTGAAGAGGAGAATCCACCAGCATGGACCTCGAAATTTGAAGGGTCTGGAGAGATTCTGTATGGAGGAATGGTCTCAGATCCCTTGCCATATATTCTCCAACCTCATCAGGCATTACAGGATAAGACTCGGAGCTTGGCAAAGGGAGATAGTACAAAGTATTGACCAAAAGGGTGCCAATAATTGTTTCCTATATTTAACAAAGATATATTTTTTTTGGATAAACCTGTGTTTTGTTTGCAATTGTTTGATATCTATGACAGCAGAGTATTTTTGTGAATTTTTTTGAACAAAAGATCAAAAAGTTAAACAATAAAGAAAATTGATCACAGCCTTCTTTGCTCATATTCACCAAGGGTGCCAATATTAGTGGAGGGCACTATAGTTTGGTTGACATTAATTAATGTATCAAACAAGCTTATTAAAAATAAAAATTCAACACTATTGTATTGCAGGCAGTTTGTGAGCAAACCTATACACTGTGATATGTATGGTATATTGTACAAATTCAATTCAATTCAATTCAATTTTATTTGTATAGTGCTTTTTACAACAGACATTGTCTCAAAGCAGCTTTACAGAAATATATAAACATGGTATACAGATATTAAAAGTGCGAATTTTTCCCAATTGAGCAAGCCGGTGGCGACGGTGGCAAGGAAAAACTCCCTAAGATGTTAAGAGGAAGAAACCTTGAGAGAAACCAGACTCAGAAGGGAACCCATCCTCATCTGGGTAACAACACATAGTGTGAAAAAGTTAATTATAGTTTTATATGAAGACTGTTTGGCCTTAGAAGCAGCCGTAGTCCCAGCAATCTGGAATTGGAGTAGATGAGAGCTCCATCCAGAGTTAGGACATCCAAAACGGATCAGGCAGGTCTGGAGAGCAGAAAGGATCAGGATCTCTAGTATCTCCATAAAATCGTTTGTGGCTCGACAGGAGAGAGGGAGAGAAAAGATTATTAGTACTATGCTTAGTGTAACAGAAAATCTAGTCATGGTAAGCTTGAGTAAACAAATACATTTTAAGCCTAGACTTAAACACTGAGACTGAGACTGTGTCTGACTCCCAAACACTAATTGGAAGACTGTTCCATAACTGTAGGTCTCTATAAGAGAAAGCTCTTCCCCCTGCTGTAGCTTTTGCTATTTGAGGTACCGTCAAATAGTCTGCATCTTTTGATCTAAGTAGGCATGGCAGATCATAGAAAACCAAACGGTCGCTTAGATACTGTGGCGCGAGACCATTTAGTGCTTTATAGGTTAATAATAGTATTTTATAATCAATGCGAGATTTCACTGGGAGCCAATACAGTGTGGATAAGATCGGGGTGATGTGGTCGTATCTTCTGGTTCTAGTGAGGACTCTAGCAGCTGCATTCTGGACTAACTGGAGTTTGTTTATGCTCCTGCTGGAACATCCAGATTTCTGCATCATGTAGTGACAATATATTTCTTATCTTAAAAATATTTCTGAGATGAAAGAAGGCTATCCTAGTAATATTATCTACATGAGCATCAAATGATAGACTGGAGTCAATAATCACTCCAAGGTCTTTTACTGATGTACATGATGAAACAGAAAGTCCATCCACTTTTACTGTGTTACTGAGTTACTGTGAGAAAGCTTACTTCTAGCTACATGTGATCCTAATACAAGTACTTCTGTCTTATCAGAATTAATTAATGGAAAGTTAATAAGCATCCAACATCTAATGTCCTTTACACATTCCTCAACTTTATTAAGCTGCTGTCTGTCCTCTGGCTTCGCTAAAACATATAACTGTGTATCATCAGCACAACAGTCGAAACTAATTCCATGTTTACGAATAATTTGACCCAGAGGTAGCATATATAAAGTAAAAAGCAGAGGGCCTAAAACAGAACCTTGTGGAACACCAAAATTAACTTCGGTATGCATGGAGAAGATTCCATTTATATCTACAAACTGATAACGATCGGTCAAATAAGACCTGAACCAGGAGAGGACTGTTCCCTTAATGCAAACAACATTTTCTAATCTATCAAGGAGAATAGTATGATCTATAGTATCAAAAGCTGCACTCAGGTCAAGTAGCACAAGTGTCACAATGTGTCACAAAGTGTAACACAAATGTCTTCAGGTATCGCAATATGATATTTTTGTTATATTGCCTGCCACCTAGTGTGAAGTATTTCCACACGGCTGCCATGCGAGCACTTCTCAAATGTTTGAGAAGTTGTTGTGTCACGACTTCCCCTTTAAGCAGCGTGCTGAAGAGCATGTGAATGTACGCTGCTGTGCAAGGTGCTCGAGCACCTGCTTTTTCGTTGTTGACATTCGTGACATTTGGACACGTGCATTTGTTGTTTTGTTATGTCTCCTCCCTGTTCCATCACTGGCTATTGTGTCACGTGTGTCCGAATTGCCCTCAGCCGTCAGCCATTACGAAGCTGATTATGTATGTATATATACCACACGCCTCCCAGCACACGGCACGGAATATTAGAGTAGTTTGAATGAGTTAGTCACTTAGATTAGAGTCCTCACGATAGATAACCATAGTCTTAGTTTATGTCATGTTTCATGGTTCATGTTTAGGTTCATGTTTGGGTTCGTTAGTTTTGTTCACGTTGGTTTCTCCGCTACCAGTCCCGCGCTATTGTTCATGTTTCTTGTTTTGTTCCTCGATCCTGTATTTCCGTGACCGCAACCTTGATTCCTGCATCGCCCCTTTATGCCTGTTTGCCGATGGCCTGAACTTTGCATGTTACTGGATTACGTTTGTGGATCACGTTTTGGATTTGTCTGCTTGTCTCCCTCTTAAATAAACCTGTTCTACTGCGATTGCACCCTACCTTATCTCCGTTACGTCACGATACGTGACATGTTGTTGTTAGAGTTAGGTCAGATGAGTATTGTTATCATGTGACTGAATTTAACCTACAAAATACAAAGAATTATCTAATATTTCAGTCAAGAATATTTATATGCTCAGATCAAATGTGTTTATTTATTTTCTTGACAATTTTTCCAAACTTTTCCTGGCATGTGCCATCTCTATATTTGTAGTGTATCATGATACAGGGTACTATTTGACTTTATCATGACTTTATCATGACATACCCCTATACTGATATATTGTCACACCCCAATTCCACTACATATGTCATTAAAATAAAAACCAAAATCAAATGTTTTTCGTGCATTTGTGTTGGTGGTGTCTGATATACACACACATTAGATCAACAACAATCCACATTCACATTAAAGGACAACATTATGGGTTATTTCTGTACAGGTGTGGTAACATTTATCCTGAAGGATATGTAGCATTAAAGCAGACAAAAAATATTAATACACATATTAAACAAAGTTCTTTGTTTTTCCATCGTGAATTTGTTTTTTTTTACTACTCATTTTTGCTAATTTTTTTTTACCTTTGTTTTTAACATGATAGGGGTAAGATTTGTCTCATAAATTTTAAATTACAGTGTTAAGATTTTGAGAAAAATCTGAACCTTAAATAGAAATCTCAAAAATTCAAACTTGAAAAATACAGATTCAGTTTAAATTAGGTCAAAGTTGAAGTGTCTGGGATTCTCACTAAGTAAAGTAGAGGCTTTCAGAGAAATTAAAGTCTCTTTAACAAAGTTTTATAACTTTGTTTTTTGTGGGAACGTTCAAGGCATAGGCTGTGTCTGAAATCACATACCTTACTACACATTAGACGAAAAACAGTACGCCAGAGGAGTAGTATGTCGAATTCTCAGTAGGCAAGAAACAGTAGGCGAGAAATACCGGGATGGCGTACTGCTACAGGCGAGATTTTGCAGTATGCAACTGATGGACACTATGCGAGTTAAAAATTCTATTATGCAACGGGACTGGTGCGGACGAGCTCAGAAAAGAAAATCGCGGAAGAGCGTGTTGACTCTTTTTAAGTATTAAACCTTGGTTAAACAGGACTTGTTTAACAATACCTGAATAAATTGTTAACTTGTTGAAGGTTTAAACAAGAAAACAGTTGTCACAGTGTTTGAAACCTTTTTTTGTGATATCCATCATGTCTTAGCTGGCCAAGCTAATGGCAACAAATTTACTTCAGCCTGTTAACACTTCCAACATTAAATTGCTAATTTGGTTAACTTTCCTGATGTGCATTTTGCCGTTAGTGCGGTTGCTTTAAGATTTTTGTATTTATGATGACATCAAAGGTCACATAATACCAACATGGTGGTTATAGTATGTCTGGGATTGTAGTCATACTCCAGTATGTGATTTCAGATGCGGCCATAATGTTTTATGATTGCAATGAGCACAGTGTTGTGCCACTGAAAGTCAAGGTACTGTGTAACCAGATGCCATAATCTTTTTGCCATAACCAGATGCCACAATTTGTAATCTTAAATTTTGTTTTTTAATAAAATCAACTAGGTAGCATGCCCTAGCTGTGTAGCATTAGCTATTGTTGATTTTGGGTCGGCTATATTGTTAAAGCAATATAAATTAGGGATGTTCACTAACTAGCAAATAAACTTGTTAAATTCTTATTCAGCAAGACAACTTTACTGATATATTTAGCTACTTAGCTGAGCTGAAATGGGTGCTGGAAAGAGAGAGCTTAAAAATCACTAAACTCACCCTCCCTATGCTTGGTGCTTGGAGTTACAACAAATTCAACCTCTGTTTGAGCTACAAACTGGGGGGGGAAATGGACCAAGCAACAATTTAAGTGTGATGAGAGATGTATATTTACCTCCTCAAAACAATGAACAGTATAGTCAGTGTTATAGATTTAATGTGATAAAAATTTCTGTATTTTGATTTATCTGAAGCAAATACTTGTTGACACAGTATAACTCAATAAAAAAATGTAAAGAGTAAATAAGTACTATTTTGATTACTGTTGATATAGTGAGAGGCCATGTTTATTTGATGCCACTTGCTGAACTCATTGTTGAGGAGACTGTCCCAAGTTCCTGAGTAGGAATTCCGAGTTGAAGGGACGTTTTCTTTGGTTTTTCCTAGTCAGTGCTAGGTGTTATAACCGATAGTTTAATGCAGAATAATTCAAATATGCAAAAAAATCATATTCAGTAACTATTTTCAGCTTTGATGCTCCATATAATTTAGACAAAATGTTACTATTGTACTGAAATTACCATTAATGCTCTTTAACCTGGATCTGGATTTTTCTGGAAAAAAATGTGCAGTTGATAGTTGATTTAGAAACCTGTGATTTGTATTTTCTGCTCTTTCTATGATATTAATACAACCTCATGAGGTGTTGGTGATGGGTAGTACAGGACATAATTTCGGGTGTCCTGGCTGTGATGTAATATGTAGGAAATGCATAATGGGAAATCACACAGCTGTAATATTTACACACTTTGCCACATTTTTTTAATCTATTCTTTCATGTTGATATAGTGATTGATTGTGTTGCACCATTTTTAGCATCATGGGAAGGAGTTCTAATGGATATTTTGTGATATTTTGGTGCAAATTGATAGGGCTTTGACTCGTTTTACATCACAAATAAAATATCTAATGGATTCCAATTTGTGCCCTGGTGCTAGTGGATCAAATACACTGCAAATGTGTTTGTGTGTGGTTTTAATCAGCACTGATAGAGCAGGTACCATGTTGTATCCCGCTCCGTCGGCTCAGCAGCTCTCGGCTCCTGCGTTTCGGAGTCTTATTTAATTGAACGCAGCTGAAGCGAGACAAGATGTGCAAATATAAGACATATGTTCTTCGCTCCTTATTTACTCTGCCTGCTGATTTTCTAATAACACCTTTTGTGTTTCGGTGCAGCTCGGACCGAGTGTTCCCCCCCCACACACACATCCTCATTCCGGGTTTGTCACGATAAAGCGACGTCGTTTAATTAAAATGTTTCAATGGGAGAATAACCTTGAAAAGGGTGCGTGATAGAAAGTAGCAAATAACAACGGGTGAAAATCTATTATCATCTGTAAATGTTGGAAATGTTTGTGCAGCCCGGTTGCGTGGTGTTGTCACAATCTGGACTGAATAATATATATATATATATATATATATATATATATATATATATATATATATATATATATATATATATATATATATATATATATTAAAGCTATAAGGACATTATGGACAAGTGCACATCATGTAAGGAATGATATTAAAAAACATGGGATTAATAAATAACTAAATGAAAGAATAAATAAATGAATACCATTTTATTTATTTTTGTTTGCTTAACTCTAACAGGACAAGTTTGGTTTATTATTAATAAAACCTTAAAAATATGACATGTGACCTTTCGTGAATGAATGAAATGTTTCTGTATAAGCTATCAGGACATTAGTAACAATATTTTTATGCCTATTTTGTAAACAAATAAAAAGATGCAAGTTTGCTAACCATTTACTCATACTCATAAAAAAATGCTCTAATACAAACATCCGTGAAAGTATGGGTATGTCTCGATCAGTTCCCTAGTAATAAGTGGTGTATACATCAGTATATTGTGTACATGAGTTTGGGCACTGGTAAAGACCCTGGCTCACTACACATTGGGACACTGATAACTCAATTTCCAGCAACATGACTATGTACTCACATTGTAAAACGTCACCAAAAATGAAAAACTTAAATTATGTTATATAAATTTGTTAACTTAAATATACGCATTTCTGTCATGTTATGGCAAGCAGGATCGTAGGCAAGCTAGTGGATTTAAAAAAACAACAAACATTAAACACTTAAAAGTCATTAGACTCAAACAATCAATATAGAGAACATCAAATAAAGTTACAAACAACCTACTTACATTTGTAGACAAAGTTGGCTGAGAGTTCATCCTCCATTTTCTTCGAGCTGAAATGTTTCAGAAAATATGACATTTCCAATAAGGGAACATAGTGAGCATCAATGGTCCCTGGTAGTTGCGGTGCATTGTGGGATTTTTTAGGAAGCGAATGTTCCAGAGCGCTGGAAGAATTTTGTGATTGAGACAGCACACACACAAAGGTATTCACAAGTATATGGGGAAATCCCATTCTGCGAGCACTGAGCACTTTCTTTCACCAGTGTCCACACTGAATTAAGGCTCACTGTTTATTGCTCTGCACACTAAGCTCAGCCATCCTCACACTCTCTATTATACACACTATTTAAACACAACAACATCTTAAACATGAACATCAGCATGAGGAGTTCATCACTGACAGCACATGAGAGCAACCAACATAAACAGAGCTAAATAAAATATTCGGTGATGCAAACCAGTCTATGATAGAACATACTCTCATCTTTATTAACTCATTAAAACAACACCTCCTGAACTTCAACGAGTCTCACTAGAGCTACACATGGACAAATTAAGTGTGGTCAGAATTGTGTCATGTTTGTTAGGACGCCAATACTTTTGAACACAGTTTTAGAAAAATTCAATTGTCCTTATATGTTTAAAGCCAAAATGTCACACGTTCGAATCACATATGTTATTCATTTTATATACGTTTATCCTGTAATTTATCTTCATTTTCATGGAGAGTGCCACTATTTGAAAATTATTAAAGGTATCATTAAAATTCGGGTTTAAATGCAGAGTTAAACATGGCCCTTTGTTTATTTTTTAATGGCAAGCAGATGAGTTTATATTATAACCGTTATCATATCACATCTCTACAGCCTGCTCACTTCCTTCGTCAATGTTCTTTGCCTTTAAAAAAAAAAAGTTACTTCCTCTCAGGATGTTGTGTCTAACTAGCCGATAGAAAGAGATCGTCTCTCTAATCTTTATGCTTGACAGGAGAAAATATTTTCTTAAGGAGACAACATGCTCATTGTTGAGCCACCGAGACACACACACACACACACACACACACACACACACACACACACACACACACACACACACACACACTTACTCAGGCATGACTAAAATGCTGCTGCTTTGCTAAATGGCTTAATGACTGTGACTGTGATTTGATAACATTTTCAAGGCAGATATCCATGTCGGAAGCGATACACAGCGGTCTGCACATCTGCTATGTGTCGTCTGTACTTGCACCCGTTACGGTGAATAATTTAAATCACTACTGATGGACCAGTTAGTGCAACATTTATTCATTTGCCAGTCGCTTTTATTTAAAATAATTTGCAAATGAGGCAGAGCTCAATCATCAGAGCAGGTCAGGGTTAAACAATATGGGATTTGAATACATAACCATCTGGCTGTCCCATTAACCCCTAATGTAGCCATCATCCAAGATTTGATGTTTGACATTTGCTGCTTATTGCTTACAAGGAACGAGCTAATACAGCTACTAAGGAACATGCAATGTCACTGAAAATCTTTAAATCTCAGCCATAAATCACATCCAGTTCTTTATGTCACATGGACAGTTTGGTATTTCTCCGCTCTCTTAGGCTCTGCCTCTTAAAATTTGAAGGTGGCACTATTAAGTGATGTTATTAAGTGATGTAAATGATGATGTGGGTCCTTCCAGGATTTTGCAAGTTTTTTGATTGCAGAAATTAACGTAAAATCAAACAAACTCCGCAATATTCAGAGGAGTTTGCAATTTTGGGCAGTTTTTTTGGGATTACAGATTTGGGCCAAGATGCATCACGTGACATCATCATTTAGTGACGGCATTCACCCAAAGCCCTCTTCAATGCACATGCGTCAAACATGAGTACAGCTAAAAGGACTCATTTACCAACAATTATCACTGCAAAAAACAATTCTGTGCGATTGCATTTTCTCCAATTCAGGTAGATTCTGGCAAAAAACCCCACAAAAAACTCTGCAAGTTGCATCGCAAATTTTGAAAAAAAAAAAAAACTGCAGCAAAATCAAGCATTTTTGGCCGCAACAATCACAAAAAAAAACCTCCTGAAATCCTGTATAGAATGTAAAATTCTTCTTTGTGGAATCAAATGTCAGACAACAAACACATCTTGGCTCATTAACTACATTTGAGGTACAACCACACTTTAACGTTGCCTTTAAAGGTAAAAAAGAAATCGTGAAAAAGAATTAGCGCTATTGAATTCAGAATGCAATTCTAATACATTCTAGTTTCTATAGTAACAGTTCATTCACAGGGACTTGTACTGTGGATGCTCCACATAAACAGATTTTTAAAATCGTTGATATGGTGAAGTGTTCTGTAAGAAGATGTTTATTCAACATTTATGGAAGGAGTCTCCAGTGTCAGTGCTTTGTAGCTTTGTAAGTTTTTCAAAATATATTTTGCAGTAGCATGACAAGATGCGTTTATAATTTTTGTTGTCTAATTAGCTTCAAGATCGAGAAAAAGGAGAGACTGTTGAGGAAACAACTGTTTATCGCTGCTCTCTAACATAAGTGAGAACAAGAACACATTTCACAGAAAAACTATGACATTAGTCTTTAATAAATAAAAATGGTTGGTGATAACTGTAACTGTGCGCCATTGATTATTTTCCTATAACTTTAACAAGCATTTTACTCCTAGTTTTTATCTCTCTCTTTTATTAAATAGGAGAAATTCAATTAACAGGACAAAAAAAAACCACACTGAATCTTTTATTTTCTTCAAATGAATAACACATGGATTGTGTCGGTTCTCACAAATGATCAGGACAATCCCATTTGAGCTGAGACAGGGGCCGTGACCTCTCTCTCTCTCTCTCTCGCTCTCTCTCTCTCTCACACACACACACACACACACACACACACACACACGCGCGCGCGCGCGTTTCCATTCAAGCGTTTAAGAAGTTCACATTGTGATAGTGAGTGACAGGCCTCTGTTTCCCCTCGATTACTGATTCAGCTCAGTCCATAGGGGGAAAGAGTGGGGTCTGAGGTATCTCCCTGCCTCTATACAACACAACACTAACCATAACACACACACACACACACACACACACACACACACACACACACACACACACACACACACACACACACACGCACACATGCATTAGCACTGAGAACACACTCATGCATATGGAAATGAAACGCCCCATCATTCATATAACAGTCGATTAGCATGCTGTGATTAGAGATGGAGTATAGCCTTAAGCGTTGATGCTTTCTATCATTTCAATCAGTTTACTTAATGATCATTAATACTGTTTGTCACGTGATTTGCTGATTAATTTACTTATTTAAGATCAACAGCAAACATGTCAACCCTCTGGGATACTTTTTTCCTTTAACTTAAAGTCTTAGTTCTTAACGACATTTTTCCCCCAGTAATCAGATTTGCGCGTTGTTATTAGTCGATATTAGACTCATTGTAATCTGAGTGCACCTGTGCGAGCTAATTAGCAGCACTGCTATTTTGATTGAAGTCATTATTTCTTGCTTTAGAGCTTTAATAGTGAACTGAAGCATTGGTGCTGTGAGAGGACAAAAGGTGTAGAGTGGATTACTGTCAGAGTGAAGAGCGTGGGGAGAGAGAGAGAAAAAAAGAAAAACTTCTAATATATACAGATAGCTACAAAACCCCACCCCACCTCCCCCACACAAACAGCCAATGATGAGCAACTTTCCCTGCTTGGACTTTTTGTCTTTCCTCTACAGCTCACTAATAAACAGGATAAAAACTTCCATCATGAATTGAGGTCTAGTTTCTGTGACAGAAATTATGGTTATGATGATAACATGAAACATGAAACATAACAACTCTCAGGAAAAGTTCTGAAATATCGTAAAGCTGTAAGTTTATGTTTTCCACCATTTTCAGGAGTTTATGCTTTGTTGCGGTTTCTCACTAACATGACAAGCTACATTGAATTTTTTCTTATTAACTTCATGACAGAAAAAAGAGAGGCTGGTGAGGGAACAACTGTTTATAGCTGCTATAATGTACACTAATCCACTAATATTGGCACCCTATGAGCAATGAAGGAAAAATGTAAAAATTGTTTTTTTTTTATTATTGTTAAAAAAAAATGACAAAATACTCTGTTATCATGGATATCAATCAATTGCAAACAAACACAGGTTTATTAAAAAAAAAAATTGTTAAATATAGGTGTGCAACAATTATTGTCACCCTTTTAGTCAATACGTTGCCAAGATAACAAAGTCTTCTCCTGTAATGACTGATGAGGTTGGAGAATACATGGCAAGGGTTCTGAGACCATTCCTCCATACAGAATCTCTCCAGATCCTTCAAATTGGAAGTTCCATGCTGGTGGATTCTCTTCTTCAGGTCACTGCACAGGTTTTCTATTGGTTTCAAGTCAGGGGACTGGGATGGCCATGGCAGGACCTTGATTTTGTGGTCAGTAAACCATTTTTGTGGTTATTTTGATGATGTTTTGAATCAGTGTACTGCTGGAAGATCCAACCACGGCCCATTTTATGCTTTCTGGCAGAGGCAGTCAGGTTTTCATTTAATATCTTTTGATATTTGATAGACTGCATGATGCCATGTATTCTAAGAAAATGTCCAGGTCCTCTGGCAGAAAAACAGCCCCAAAATATTAAAGAGCCACCACCATATTTAACCGTGGCCATGAGGTACTTTTCCATATGGCTACCTCTCTGTGTGCACCAAAACCACCTCTTGTGTTTATTGCCAAAAAGCTCTATTTTGGTTTCATATGACCATAGAACCCGATCCCATTTGAAGATCCAGTAGTGTCTGGCAAACTGAAGATGCTTGAGTTCGTTTTAGGATGAGAGTAGAGGCTTTTTTCTTGAAACCCTTCCAAACAACTTGTGGTGATGTAGATGACTTCAGATTGTTTTTGGACACTTTCTGACCCCAAGACTCAACTAACTTCTGCAATTCTCCAACTGTGATTCTTGGAGATTTTTTGGCCTCTTGAACCATTCTCTTCATAGTGCGTTGAGACATTATAGACACACGTCCAATTCCAGGTTGATTCATAACATTTCCATTTGACTGGAACTTTTTATTTATTGCCCTGATGGTGGAAATTGGCATTTTCAATGCTTGAGCTATTTTTTTTATAGCCACTTCCCATTTTGTGAAGCTCAACAACCTTTTGCTGCACATCACAGCTATATTCCTTGTCTTACTAATTGTTATGAATGACTAAAGAAATTTGACCTATGTGTTACCTCATATTTATACCCCTGTGAAACAGGAAGTTGTGGTTGAAAAATTTCCTGTTCCTAGTCACCCAGGTGTACTAAAATAAAGTGGGAATATACTTCAAATATGTTTTTCTCATATGAATTCATAGGGGTGCCAATAATTGTTGCACCCATATTTAACAAAGATATTTTTATAAACCTGTTATTTGCTTGCAATTGTTTGATATCCATGAGAGCAGAGTACTTTTGTGAATGTTTTAAAAGATCAAAATGTTATACAAAGACAATTTTTCACAGCCTCCTTTGCTCATATTTACCAAGGGTGCCAATGTTAGTGGAGGGCACTGCAAGTGAAAACAGAAACTAACTTTTTTGCAGATGTTTCACAGCATTCAGTGTAATTAAAAATGGATAAAAATATGATGGATCCTTCTTTAATAAATGAAATATTGTACTCATTAACAAATTGCAATGGAATAAGAGGAATAAAGCACTTTGGGACATGCTGGTATAGGAAAATATTGTAGATATTCATTACATTCATTATTCAAAATGTTTATCTGAAAATGATCTGATTTTTGTAATCTGTAGGAAGCTACAACTTAATAATTTTTATGTCATCTATACGGTTTAGCATAACGATAGAACTATATAAATAAATATACATATACTAAATATATATTGCAATATGTTGTCAAACCCTCAGAGTGAAGGATGAAAAGCATTCCTTAAGATCTCCTTGTGCTGTGCATAATGAGTAATTAGGGGAAATAAATTCTGATGCTGATTGAAATTCTGAAGCATTTTTGTTAAACCTGCGTGTGTGTGTGTGTGTGTGTGTGTGTGTGTGTGTGTGTGTGTGTGTGTGTGTGTGTGTGTGTGTGTGCATACCAGTTGAATGCATGGATTCCCAAGGAGGTGGCCTTGAAAATTCATTCCTCTCTCTCTCTCTCTCTCTCTCTCTCTCTCTCTCTCTCTCTCTCTCTCTCTCTATATATATATATATATATATATATATATATATATATATATATATATATAGAGAGAGAGAGAGAGAGAGAGAGAGAGAGAGAGAGAAAACACAGTCACACAGTAATAATCTTATAACCAACATATTAAAATAAAAAAAAAAAAAAAAAAATAATAATAATAATAATAATAACAACAATAATAATAATAATGATCAGCTCCCAGAAAAAATCACATTGATATCACATGATGATAATATGTGATGTGATATTCAGCATCTGAATGTGAATGTAAACACATGACATCAAGTGAATATGTGACCACATGTCCTATAGGCGATGAAAAAGAATCACGTCTAAAAATCATGACCTTAAATGTAAATTGACCTATTTGTTAAAAATAAAAATCACATGGGAAAATAAATGTATCATTTGAAACTATGAACATATGAAAATAAATTAATCATGCAGCAAAATTACATGTGCAATAAGTGAATCATGTGAAAATGAATCACGTGAAATTAAACAGAATTACATGTGAATTAATGAGGTCAAATTAAAATATGAGTGAATACATGAATATAAATGTATCACGTGAGAAAGAATCACACATGATTCATGTAAAAATCACTTGAGAAGATAATCAAATGTGAAAATAAATGAATCATTTAACAATCTACAGTAACACCTAGATAAAGGACTCGTGTGTAAAAATCACGTGAACATAAAAAAACACGTGTGAGAATTTCACAGTATAAAACCACCTGTGTAAGTATCACATGTGAAATGAATGTGACTTTTCTGTCATTACGGTTACTTGTTATGTAAGATTCATTTTTATATTTATTCTTATATTACAATGTGATGGATTCTGTGCAAGTTTATTTCTAAAGAACATTTCCTTAACAAAAGCCATTCAAAGTGCTTTACATAAATAAAAGCAAAAATGATAAAGATATAGACGAAATACCAGATATGAATAGATATAAGATATATAAATAGGTAAAAATGTAAAATAAGTAAATAAATAAATACATTTGATCAGTATTTTTGATCAAAGTCTTCTTTGGCTGCTCTTTGAGAGCCCATTAGCTCAGGGCTGCTTTTGTTGCTCCTTTACAAAAGTGAACAAAAATGGCTTTAGATTTTCTGCTTTTTTATATAGTGGTTCAGAGACACAAAGAGAAGCGTGTTATTGTATTAGAAATAAAAGAACCATCTGTGCTAGAAAACAATGGCTTCAAATTATCTTTGAATGGCCGCCGAATAAAAAAAAAGGAAGATAAAGCTTTTATTTCCTTCTCATTATGTTTGGAGGAGAGGGGGTGGCAGTGCTGCTCTATCTAACTGACTTTTTTGTTGTTCTTGATGCATTCTTGCCCCTTTTTTCAGATTGTATATGGACATAAAACGCCTTTTTCCCGTTGCAGATGCGCGCAGAGAGAGAATGAGAAAGCGAAAGAGAGAGGAAGCGGAGAGAAGCGGAGAGAGAGCGGGCAGCGGAGCGCGGCTTGGCCGGGAGAGGAGCACCGGAGGGCGGCTACGGCTCACAGGATTCCCCGTTGTACCAGTGGAGGATGTTTAATGGATGCTCCGTGCTGACGGTAAAATATGCTAATTATATATAGGCTATATATGCGGAATATAACAAAGCGCATAGGCTACTACACTACTGAATATACATACAGCCGAATTAACGAATATAACATTTACTATTAAACATAATATACACTTCCTGTAAACGCTGATTTCATTCTGTTATTTGGGAAAGTTGCTGATGTTTGCTTTAGCCTAACCTTTACTCTGTTTTATATTCCATACCGTTATGACATCTATATTGTGTAGATAATTGTAATAATATCATAAATAGCTTATGGCTCAAATAGGCTAACAATTAGAATTTCAATTGTAATTATTATTAATATTATAATTATACTGTATTTCATCATTATTGTATTATATGTAAAATGCACTTCAGTTTACGTTACAGTAAAAAGGTAGGCCTATATATTAAGGAATATAGCCTAGAGCAAGTAGGGAGTTTAAATTAACCTAAATAAATAAGAATTGCAAAGTGAGGTTTACAATTTAAAGGAGATTAATGATAAGCCTATTAAATAAGACCACATAGTCTATATATTTTTCAAGTCCCTGTTTTACAGGCAAAGGAAAGTTGAAAAGTTTGAAGTTTGACCGGAAGTTTCAGTTAGCACTTGAAGTGCCAGGAGGAGGAGCTTAATTTAACACTGAACTTCCTGTTTTCAATTAAATAGCCTACTCAAGTTAAAACCGCGCTGTAATGTACTAACAGAGCTTAATGCCTGTAGGAACAAATGTTTTATCACAGCAAGACTTAAGCATTATTATTATTTTATTTTAATTCTATAATATTCAGTAGGCTACATAATATAATATAATATAATATAATATAATATAATATAATATAATATAATATAATATAATATAATATAATATATCACTCAAGGTTGTCATATTTGGTGTCATTTTATCCATCACTTTCCAGCATGTTTATCATTGCTTTTCATCTTTCTGTTTCAGCAGCACTGTTCAGATAACATTGTTTTAATTCTTTTTTAAATTATTATTATTTGTTTCTGCTCTTGAACTGATGGATATTA